>NC_136492.1:89809984-89899984 GCF_053919585.1 Euprymna scolopes | reverse complement strand
AGTAACAGCTAGTCTCCCCAGATTTCCAGTATTTTTTGCCTCTTTTTGATATCCATTCTAAATAATTTTGCATTTTCGCAACAACCGCTTACCATTCATGTTTCACATTATTATTATATTCACTGGTAAAAAACGTAGTGTTCGCCGGAGTCTTAGTGACAGCAAGTCTCTCCAGGTGCCACCACATATGTATTTTGTGTTTTTAGAAAAGGTTAGGGGTTGTAAGATTACGAAATTTCTCTCAATTTCACTTCTCTTGAGTTATGGTAATGTTTTTTTTTTTTGTTTTTTTCATAATGTTTTAAAAAGAATTTCATTTGAATTTACTTCTGACTAGATGGTGTTTATTGGTTATGTGGGTTTGTTTCTATACTCAAGGATTTTCCTTCCTTTGCTTTCAGTTTCTCCTCCTCCACGCCCTCCTCCTCCTCCTCCTCCTCCTCCTCATGATGATCATCATCATTTTGTAATCACTGGGAGATCTCATACATTTCATGATCAGAAACTACTCATTGACAACAACTGACGGTGTTCTCTTATGTCTGGGCGACAAAAAAAAAACAAACAAAAAAACAACGGTTGCTTGCCATTAACTTCTCACTGGCAATAACCATTGGTTTTCATTAGAATTTGCGTGACAACACGCTTTCCCAAGGTCGCAGTCCTCTTGCACTTTTTCAGTGGAGGTCTGGTTAGTGCTTTCTCTCCTTGGTCTTTCCATTTTCTTTGTCTCTTCATGACTATTTGATGTGGCGCCAGGTGATGCCAACACTACAATCTTTTTTTGGAGGGGGGGGGTGTAAATAGATTACAGTTAGTAGTTTCAGTTTTTTGGTTGTATAATTTGTTCCTCTATATTTTTCTTTTTTTTTTTTTCTGTTGCAGTTCCTATGTGCTCGGTTAGTGTCTGTATCATATATGTAAATGAATTTACGCATTCAAGATTTTTTTTTTTTAAATTTCAGCTGTTTTCAAGTTACTGTCTGTTATATAATCTCAATCTTCCCCTTGATTCCAATTTCACGTAGTCTTTTTCCAAGTTATTCTTGGGACTGTTTCTAGTGCTCCTATGATTATTGACTTTCTTCATGTTCAATCTTTCACTTTCAATTTTCTGGCAAGTTCTGTGTATTTATTTCGTTTTTCTATCCCTTTGGTTTTCACCCTTTGGTTGCTGGAACGGCAAAGTCTACAATTTGGCAATTTCTTTCTTTTTTGTTAATTATTATGATGATCCGATGCATGAATGAGTTTCCCTATTGGTGCCTCCATGTCCTACAGAGCTCTGTGGTTTTCGTTTTCTAGTACTATATCCGGTTTGTGTTTGTACCATTTGTCAGCACATTCAATGTGTAGTCATTTGCGGAACTCTCAATGTACTGCCTTCCCACACAGTCCTTATATTTTTTGGGACTAGTTTGCTGCATTCATTCATCATGTGATTTATCATTTTGTCTCTTTGTTTACAGAGTCTACATTTACTATTTTTCTGTTTTTCTGCTTATTATTATTGGCTCACAAGGAGCTTTCATGCAGGTCATAAAGGATCTCTCTTTGAAAATAGCCTGTGGTGTTCTCTGGAAGCTGAGAGACAACCAACAAGTCTCCCAGTTTTCCAGTGCTCTTCAACACTTCTGATAACATTTACAAATGGATTTGCATTATCGCAACAGCCGCCCATTATTGATCTCTCGCTAGCAGTGGCCATTAGTCTCCACTGGAATTTGAGTGGCAATAAGCCTCCCCAAAGTTCCAGTTCTCTTCGCACTTGTCCAGCGGAGGTCTGGTCAGTGGCCTCTCCTTGGTCTTTCCATCATCATTGACCCTTCTCAGCTATTTGGCATCATTATTTGCGGGGGGGGGGCGGTGATTATGTAATGGGAGGAGATGAGGGAGGGGATAGGGGAGGCATAGAGGACTTATAGATATGTATCTTCTATGTTCTTGGTTCCATGTAACGCCTCTTCATGTTTTGTCTCTGTAGCAGTTCATCTGGCCCGCATGTGTGGCTCATGTGCCCCGCATTCAAGGGGTTTCCTTAATATTTCAACTGTTTTCATTATTGTTATTCGTTGTATCTTTCCAGTCATTCCTCTGATTCCAATTTCTCCCATTCTTTTTTCAAAGCTTTTCTGATTTGTCCCTAGTGATCCTACTAGGTAATATCTTGATTTTTTTTATCATCCATATCCCTTTCAGTTCTCTGGCTAGCTCTGTGTATTTATTCGATTTCTCCTTTTTGATATTTGTCCTGTGGTCAGCTGGAACAGCAAAATCTACGATTTGGCAGGATTTTTCTTTCTTGTGAACTATAACGACATCCGGTCTTCTTGCTTAGATGGGTTTATCCATTTGTATGCCCATGTTCCATAGGATTTTGTGATTCTCGTTTTCAGTTACTGCTACTGGCTTATGTTTTTATGTATTATTTGTCTGCGCATTCGACACGCGGTTGTTTGCACAATTCGCAGTATACTGCCCTTCCCACATGTTCTTGTATTCCTTTTGGGCTAATTTGCTACATTCACTTACTATATGGTTTATCGTTTCGTCTCTTTGTCCATAAAGGTTGCATTTGTTGTTTTCTTGTGTTTTTTCGATCTTTGCTTTGGCGTGGTTGGTTCTTATCAAGTTATCTTGTGCTGACTTTATTAGGGATTCAGTTTCTCTGTTTACGTGTCCTTTTCTCATCCATGTATAAGTGTTTTCGTTATTTTCATCTTTTGTCATCCTTACGAATCTTCCGTGTATTTGTTTCTCGTCCCATTTTTCTTTTCTTGTCTTATCCTTTGTCTCTCTGTTTTCTGTTTTGCTGTTTTTTTTTCAGTGACTATCGTTGCCTTTCAGTGATTTTCTAGTTTTTTTGTGGTTATTCACACACTCTTCTATGCATATTATTATTATTATTATTATTATTGTTATTATTATTATTATTGTTATTATTATTATTGTTATTATTATTATTATTATTGTTATTATTATTATTATTATTATTATTAGTAGTAGTAGTAGTAGTATTTGTGACTGATAAAAATATATGCCTCTTCTACACTCATTGCTATCTTTGTTATTTATTTTTTATTCACTTCTGATTTTCTTCGTTCATTTTCGAGTATTTTTCTTTTCCATTTGTTTGCTTTCAAATTATTGATTTCCTCCGCATCTTTCTCTTTCCCTCTACTTTTTTCTCCGTCTTGAATTTCTTTCATCCTTTGTATTCCATTTCTTGCACAAGACATCTCGGTTTCTATTTTTAATGATTATTTTTTGTTTGTTTATTTGTAAATCTCTTGCCACATTCTTGCAGCGCAATTGCAGTCAAAACTTCCGGAAGTTCACCACCAAGAACATTACCGGAAGTTTATTTTTTCTGTGTCTTTTCTTTTTTAAACTTTCCTATCATTTTTTTTTTATCTTGGGGTAGAGTATCCTACTAAATGGCTGGGGATTCACTCGCTATCTAATATATTCCAACCAAGAGATCTTTTTAAGATTCTGACAGTCCCTTTAAAAGCAATTTTGTGTATCTCTTTTGCACTTGGTTCACAGAGAATATTACCAGATAGTTTTCAAAGTTCTTTTTTCATGTGTTTGGTTGCTTCTATAATTACAAGAATGATGGAGATCTTTCTAAGACTCCAGTTTTTCCTCCTGAATAAACGACGATCTGTCTGGATTGCTACAGGAAAGAAAACACACATTGGTAATGATTTGTGATGTTATTTTGGCTAGAATGAACGTGTAATATAGGAAGCCATATTTCCAAGAATTATTTCCTTCTTTGGAGAATGTGTGCGTGTTTGTTGCTGTCGCATGAAACGCCTACATTAGTGAGGGATTACTGACGATGCTATGCAAGTATTTTTGTTTCTTTCCAGAGTTTCTCATTTTGGAGGACTAGATTTTCTATTATATAAAAAATATGCTTGTGCATGGCTGTTTGTTTTGGGGGGACAATTTTTTTTGTTTACATTTCCGAAGAACTCCTTTGAGAGGGTGATAATTCAAGAAAACCCGCTCTGAAAATGTCAATGTTTCACGTAATTTTTGCTAAAAACAAAACAAATATACCAAAGTAGCACAATAACACGAAATGAAACATTAATTATTTGAACACTTATTGAATAACAATAAAATTAAGAAAAGTTTAATAACACAAAATGAAATATTAATTATCTGAACACTTATTGAATAACAATAAAATTAAGAAAAGTTTAATAACACAAAATGAAATATTAATTATCTGAACACATATAGAATTAAAATAAAATTAAGAAAAATCTAATAAAACATTAATTATCTGAACATGCATAGAATTAAAATAAAATTAAGAAAATTCTAATAACACAAAATTAAATATTAATAATCTGAATATTTTAATTCAATAAAATTGAATTAAAATAAAACAAAATTAACAGAAAATAAAACATTAACTATCTGAACATTTATTGAATTAAAATAAAATTTAGGAAATTGTAATAACACAAAATGAATCATTAATTATCTGAACATTTTTTGAATTAAAATAAAATTTAGAAAATTCTAGTAGCACAAAATGAAACATTAATTATCTGGACAGTTATTGAATTAAAATAAAATTAAGAGAAATTCGTTTTCTCAAAAAGAAAAAAAAAAAGAAAAGAAAAAAAGAAAAGTCTCCCGCATTCCAATAATGACTGCTCAAAACTATTTATTATTTATAAATTTAAAAATCATACATCTTTATATAAGTACAATTTTAATTCATTTCTGAATTTACTTAATGAAGTGCAAAAAAATTATCTTGTGTCTAACTTTACACTCTTTTATGGGAAAGTAAATGGGGACTCAGAAACACTCGTAGTCGCAGAGACATACGCACATACACGTAGACACGCTGACAGAATTGTTGAATCTCGGGTTATGGTACAGCGCATAGCACCTGACAGGAAGAAATAAAACGTAACTATATTGACACTACTAATAAAACCTGGCTGATTGATGCAAATCATAAAACAGATATCCAGCGATTTGACGCAGTCGCTAAATCTTAATAGTCGCTAAATCTTAATAATTATAAAACTCTGTGAACTGCCCGAGTGCCTTTGCTTGCTTGAATCTTGTATTCGACGATCGGGCGATTCTATCTCTTAAAAAAAGGACGAAGGGTACGTCTCCCAATCATAGAAGCCCTAAACATTCGCATAAAAAAATCGAATATCGATCAGGCTCAATAATCAACTTTTTTCAATAAATTCATTAAACGCAATTTTTTAATTCATCACTCACCTAAAGATGACTCATGGAAGTATATTTGGCCAAAATTATTTCTCTTATGCACGGTTCATTTAAACAGGTAATGTCAAGAATTGAACATTTTTACATGCTGAAAGAAATAAACGGTAAGATGAACAACATCTTGGGTTTGGAATATAGACTTTTTGTTTTGTATATATATATATATATATATATATATATATATATATTATTTTTTAAAAACAGTAATCTACGTACACGCGTGTCTCCCCCCCCTCTTCAGCATAGCTTTACTGTTGTTAGGACTCGAACCTTGCCCCTTATGTATTTCAGTCCAACGTCTTAATCCATTACGCTATGATGCCATACAAAATTTACTGTTTTGTTTTTATCGTTTATATATTTTAGTAGTTTCTGTTATTGAGTTTTTAAACGATATTAAGCTTAGCGTCTCCACCTTGGAGATCGGGTGTTTTTTTTTTCCTTTTTTTAGAAAGTCGCCCAAATTTTTATTTGGACGTAATTTTATTTATTTATTTATTATTTTATTAAAAAACAGTAATCTATGTACTCAATCAACGAAAAACCTATATATATATATATATATATATATATATATATATATATATATATATATATATATATATATATATATATATATAATATATATATATATATATATATATATACACACAGCACACACACATATGGGCGTGGCTCAGAGGTTAAGGAATGAGGGTGGTGAATAGTATATTTTGGTTTCGATTCTAGCTGATGGCACTCAAGTCATATTTTTTTTATTACATTTTCACCCCAGACAAGGCACATTGCCACTTTGGTGTAGGGAGCTATTATCAGGGGCAGTAACTGCTGGGGCATTATGTTAGGATTTGGGCAGCAAGATGTCGGCTCACGTTACACTTGGACTTCTGTATGTCAGTACAGTAAGGGAGGCAGGGACCTGGAATGGAATTCCAGAGTCTAGCGGTTCTGGGAAAGAAACTACTGGAGTAGAAAGATCTTTTACATCTAAGGATCTCTACTGTGTGGGAGTGGGATTTAGCTGCCTGTCGGGTTTATCGAGGGTGTCTACGTCGTGGGGGCACAAGTGTTTGCAGTTCGTCAGAGCATTCACCATTAAAATACTTGTAGAACAGGCAGAGGGATGCAACGTTTCGTCGATGGGACAGAGGCTGAAGCTTAGATGCCAGTTCAGGGCCTGTCAGATTGGCGACTCTCTTTTGAACCTTGTCTAGGAGCGAGAGACTAGCAGCAGATGCACCAGCCCAAATGTGACAACAATACTCCATACATGGGCGAATGGTGGCCTTATAGAAGTACAGGATACTTTCAGGTGTCAGCAGTTTTCTAGCACGTTAGATAGAAGCTGCCTTTTTCGCAGCGGCCCTGGCAATGTTTTCAATATAATTGTTCCAACTCATGTTTCCTGTGAACGTTAGTCCAAGCAGTTTGAAAGATGTACTCTCAGACAGGGAGTCACTGGCCATTGCTATTGGTGGCAGAGAAGGTTTCTTGTAATTATTGAAGGAAACCAGTTTAGTCTTGGCTGCATTGAATGTGACCATCCATTTATGTCCCCATTCCATTACAGATTGGAGGTCATCCTCTAGTGTTTTTGCCATTTCTTTAGTTATGCGTTCATTTGTTTTCCTGTCATGCCTGTTATAGAATGTGGTGTCATCAGTATATATACCCATCTCAGAGACAGTTTTGTCGGGGAGGTCATTAATAAATATTAGGAACAATAGAGGCCCAAGGATAGACCCCTGAGGCACTACCGCATTTATATCACACTGTTTAGATGTACGACCGTCGAGGACAACCTGGATTTTTCTCTTATCTAAGAAGGATTTAATTATGTTAAGTATTCTACCAGTGATACCGTATGATTTAATTTTCCTGAGGAGACCCTCATGCCATACCCTGTCAAAAGCCTTAGATATATCTAGAGATACCGCTCTGCCCTCCCCCGCTTTGTCGAGTGAATGGTATATACGTTTAGAGATTACAGTTAGAATGTCTGCTGTGGAACGAGCTTGTCTAAATCCATATTGTTTGTCAGTCAGAAGTTTAGCATCTGTAAGGTACCGGACTAGAGCATGGTTAATTATGGTCTCAAATATTTTGGCGAAAAGTGGGAGGAGGCTTATGGGGCGATAATTTCAGTTCTTTCGCCAGAATTCTTGAATACTGGTACCAGAGAAGCAGTTTTCCAACAGCCCGGAAAGCATGATTCATTAAGGCATTTGTTGTAGAGTTTGGAGAGAACTGGACCTACTTCGGCTGAACACTTTTTTAATAGCACAGCTGGGATGAGATCAGGTTCACATGCTTTTGAAGTGTCAAGGTTTTTTATGATAGCGTGTACCTGAGCAGGGTTGATTTTCAGATCGTCTAGCGTGGCGTCTGTCCTCAAAGGAAAGTCAGGCAGGGGATGGTTGGAAGGGTCCAGTGTGGAGTTGGAGGCAAACCGGCTGGCAAGCATATTGGCCTTATCAGTTGCTGAGCTAACAACCTCGTAATTGTTGTTAAGTGGGGGAATTGTTGATTGCCCATTATTTAGTACACTGTTGTAGATTTTCCAGAAGTCATCGGCCCTGTCGGTGGGGCATTAGAATACGCCGACTGCCTCCCATGCAGAGGGTAAAAGTCCCTCAATGGGGGTCCTGGATATGACCTTAAACTATATCCAGTGGTGAGGCCCCAGCTTGTGGGCTTTGGGGAGTGTGGAGCCACCCTTTAATTACTATTGCTCCCAGGTCCACTCTGACCCGGAGTGGTAGTACCTGTTAGGGTCCCAACTATGGGTTAAATAGAAACTGACGTGAAAACAACAAATATATTCTATTAAAAAAAATTTTCTTCAAAATCTTTGGATTCGGCATTAAATAACCCGAAAAGGGTTGATATGCCGTAAAACAAACAAAAACAACCAACCAAAAGTCACGATTTCCTAATTTTTGTGCTTCGAATATATATATATATATATATTCAATTATTTTTTACTATAATAATTAAATATCTACAGACACTAGTGTTTCATCCTTTCGGGATTCTTCAGTGCAGGGTGTCACGATTAACACCAGCCGAACGATTCGAACCCCGCGACACGAGACATCTCTGGCTCGATTAGCGGAGACCGTATCCATTCGGCTACCATTAACCGTGTGAGATAGCGTTGAATTTTAAACATTTTAATTTAAATGTTCATTACGTCAGTCAGACAGTGATCTTATCGTTATACGATGATCTATGCATAAGAGCTAAATTGACCGACTTTTAATTCAACAGAAAGTGCTCAACGATAAGAAATGAATTTCTTAAAGGGGCTGTCATAATTATTTTTTACTATAATAATTAAATACCTACAGACACTAGTGTTTCATCTCTCAATAGTGTTTTAGTGTGTGTATATATATATATATATATATATATATATATATATATAGGAAATTTATTACTGTGAGTCCAGAATGAGTTTACAAATTGTTTCAACTAGAGGAAAATCCTCAAAGAGAGGAAAAATCCAACTAGCATCATCAGAATTCATAGATGGACAACACACAAAAAAGACGGAAACTAAAACTGAAACAAAACCAGCAAACTCATAATAAAATTGTGAAACTGAAATGAATTAAAAAAAAAATAAGTGTGATTATTTAAAAATATATTTTATTCCCAAATAAATTAAAAAAAAAAAATGTTGTGTAATTATCTTTTACAATTTACGTATTTAATTGAAGCATAAAATATTTCGAAAAAAGTATATGAAAAGGTATATTTCTTTCGAATATTTTTTACATCAATTCAAAATTTTGATTTTGAAATAAAAAAAATAGTTTTGTAAATAATTACATAAGACTGTACGCCACATAGGGAAGTATATTAAAATTATTTGGCTCAGTTCTCCCTCTACTTTCAACATTAATTCGTATGATGAGTGTGTTGATTTCGTATTTCGTTTCAGTTTCACTCAGTTTCCATTTTTACATAAAACTCGAACTCACCCAGCTATTTTGCTTCCAGGCCGCGTTTGATTCTGTAGTTGAAATCCTGAAATGGACGTTACAATTTTGGATTATTGTTGTTGAGAATCATTCATTCATTCATTTCGAATGAAGCACATGAATGCTGCTAGCATTCGTTTCCGCGATATCTTTCTAGTTAGAATTATTTCTAGAAAGACATCTGGTTGTTTCTAGAGGAACCATGTGAAAGTTGCCGACATCTTTAAGTAAAAGGGTTTCTGTGAAACGAACTGGATTCGAACTCAGCACACACAGGTTGTCAGTCTGTATCGTGAACCACTTAGCCACCGTCACCTCCCACAGTTGCGGATGCGTTGGTGTCCCAAAATATTACATTAACTGTTCCAAGTTTAGATAGAAGGGAGTCTGCTGGTTTTGAGAGACCAACTTCCGCCAGTCTCTACTCTCTCTCCGCCATTTTCTCACTCTGTTGGTTTGTTACATGTAATATTTTTTCATACCTAAGTCATTTGTTGTTATCCTTTTAAACAGAGCAGTAATATATACAACAGAGTGAGATATTCACGTAGACACACACACACACACACACACACACACACACACACACACACACACACACACACACACACACACACACACACACGAAACAACGATAATAGTTCATATGTATTACTTATGGAGATTTGCTATCTGTTTGCCTGAAGCTAAAACTATATTACTACTTCTATTAATTGTACTATTGTACTATTTTCAATGCTTAATTCAAATTTTATTTTTTTTTTTGGGGGGGGGTATTGTAGTATCTGCTCTGTTGTCATAAAATTATCCTCACAGGCTAAATATCCTTTTTTTATGATTGGCAGTGTGGTATATGCTCGTTCCTCAAGCAAAAATATACAACTACACGTAACATACAGGGTATTTCCAAAAGAATACGCCCAAATAACCACGCGATGAAAGACATTACTTACGTTTAGCATGAACACATATGTTGTATATAAATTCAAGTTTCATTTCATATTTTAAAAGTGCTCAGTGTGGCCATCATCAGTAGAACGGACAACATCAAGCCGATATAAGAATTCCTCCCAGAAACACTTCAGAATGTTACGGTCCACAGCTGTTATTCGATTCTTCAATGATCGATACTAATTGGAACATCAGCCCACAAGAAACAGTTACACACAGTGACGTCCGGTGATCTTGCAGACCAAGCACAGAGCAAGGTCGTTTTTCTTTTCCTTTTTTTTTTTACTCACGTTCACCCCTAACAAGACATATCGCCACTTGGACGCAAGGGGCTACTATCTCCTAAGAAAGATTGATAAGATGTCTTAGATTTATGTTCTTCCCTCATGCATGTTATAGAGCGTTTTATCATCAGCAAATATATCCATCTCAGACACAATATTATCAAGTAGGCTGTTTATGGATATCAGGAATAATAGTGGTCCAAGGATCGACATCTGACGCACTCCCACATTAATGTTATGCTGCGAGGATATATGTCCATCAATCTGGACGGTCATATTGTCTAAGAAGAATGTAATTATAACAAGTATGCGCTCAGTTATACCGTAGGATTTAATTTTCATTAGCAGCTCTTCATGCCAGACTTTGTCAAAGGCCTTGGATATATCAAAGGCTATATCCCTGGCTTCGCGCGCCTTCTCCAGTACATGGTATATGCGTTCAGAGATGACTGTTAAATGCAATAGAACGACGTTTCCTAAATCTATACTGTTTGTCAAAGAGAATATTTGCTTTTGCGAGGTGGTAGACTAGTGCTTGATTAATTAAGGCCTCAAATATTTAAGCGAAGAGGAGAGGAGACTGACATGGCGATAATTGTAAGGGTCAGTCCTTTCATCAGAATTCTTGTACACACGGGTACTACAGAGGCCATCTTCCAGCTATTAGGGAAGCGAGATTCAGCAAGGCATTTATTGTGGAGCTTGGGAAGTACGGGTCTAGTTCAGCTGAGCATTTCTTAATTAGTAAAGCAGGGATGAGATCATGTCCACACGCCTTGGAGGTGTCTAGGTTTTTTTTTTGCGGACATGAGAAAGGATGATTGTTACATCATCTAGTCCGCATAGGGAAATTTGGGAGGGAGTTGTTTGTTGGCTCTAAGGTGGAGTTGGAGGCGAATCACCAGGCAAGCAGTTCCGTCTTCTCGGTTGCAGTGCATGCGACCTTCTGGTTGTTGGATAGTGGAGGAATTACTGATTGCTCTTTATTCACTACATTATTATAGATTTTAGAGAAATCATGAGTCCCTATCTTTTGCGATTCTATGCGGTCCCCGATTTTTTCAGCATGCTCTCCGTTTGGCTGTCTCTATTTCTCTCTCACAATGATTTCTAGCATCTACGAATTTTTGCTTACTTGTATTTAACTTATGACGTACAAACCGGCGGAATACATGCTGCCTTTGTGCAATAGCATGTGCACAATCTTTAGTAAGCCATGGACATAAGTGGGGCTTGCTATATATACTTCCGTGTGGGAACATGTGCTTCAATGTCCTCTTCGCATTATTCAGTTGTCTCATTGGCACACTGTTCAGCAGGAAGAGAGAAGATATCAGTTCTTGGGGCGTCTGATGGGTTCTCTAATGGCTTCCCAGTCAGCCCTTTTGTAGTAACTTGTTGTTTTGTTCCTTACTTTTGGGTTGGGATTTAAGTGTGATGTCAACTGATTTCACTAAGTGGTCTGCGTTTCCAAGTGGATTGTGTATGACGTGCCCGTCTTGAGGAGCGATACTGCTCCCAATTTGTGTGTGTGTGTGTGTGTGGGTGGGGGGTAAAATCCCCTAAAATCCTGAGTAAGGCTGGGTAAATATGCTGAGATTGGCTGCTAAACGTTGATTAAATCTCGGACAGCGGCAGATGACCTATAAAAAGGGATGCGTTTATTGTGCTTGTAAAAACACCCAACTATTTTATTGTTAAAGAAAACCGAACGATAGGAAATGCCAGAATAATGTAGAAACGAGATCATGTACTTGTTGGCCTGAGGGACACCTGCTCAGACGTGATAAGGGGTCACCTTTCGAGGCGTGTAAGACGAATCTAGTTTTGATCCTAGATTCACAGGCTGTCGCAGGCCTGGCAGAAATGCCCACACGCAAAATGGATCTGGGAATTCGCCCGAAAGCGTGTTGGACCCTGAGTGGTCTGGCAGATCGCCAGACTAACCCCGTTACTTTCGTAATTGAGAAAATACACAGGCCGAATTGAGCAGATTAATCCAAACCTCCGTGAGAGAGGAACTAACCAAGAGATACCAACCCTTCCCCGGCCATTGCTACCACCGCCATTGTGAGACCGAATAATAAGATTTTGAGAGAATCTTGATGTTTTCTGGTGTAATCCAACTGAACGATGTATATATGTAAAAACTTTTAACTTTCATGAAATTAAATTTTTTCGTAGTTAGAAATCCTGAGTCTGTCTTCTTTTCCTGGCGTGCATGCGAAGCTATTTGATTTTCAGCAGAATCGACACGGAGCTGAGACGCTGAGAATCCATGTGAAGGCCTCCCGGAGGGTAGACGATCACGACCAACAGTTTCAATGAGGTCAGAAGTCAATTGCTGACCTGAACGAGAGATACTTTACAGTGGGCATTAGTCACACAATCCTCGAGTACTGTGGTGAGAAATAGGTCTAGACGTGGAGCCTACTGGTGTTCACAATTTGGTAGGCGGGTTGGGAACATTACTGTGTGAAGGAATGGGCTATAGAAAAACTTTAAGTAGAGCACCCAGCTGCATCCATGTAACCTGAGAAACCAAGCCAATTTTTATGGTGGACATTAAAGTCAGCAAACCGATGAATTTAGACATTACTATCTAAGGAGAGTGTTGCATCTATACTATCAGAGACATGATCGATTAGGATGCAATCCTGACCTGAGGAAGAACGGTAGAGAAAATATAAGTAACTAAAGCAGTGATGAAAGGCTAGCCGAAAGCACATAAAAGTCCTGGTCATCCGATTCAAGACGTTACTCTCTAGTTAAAGGGAGTGTGCTACGAATATAGACTTTTATTTATCCGTGTCCTTACGGCAGAGTGGGAGGTATCCTGTCATGTTAAAGTAGTTAGAGGGGATTAAGAAATATAAGTTTGTTTCACTTAATGCTAAAATATCCGGGGAGTTTACTAAGACTCTACATCATCTAGATTACTTCGAAGCCCACGGATATTTGTGAAAGCGAGCCTCAAGGGAGGAGGCAAATTGTTTTTTTTTTGCATAGTTGTCTGTTTTGATCGTGATATTAGTTTGGGTTGTCATTTCATTACATTTTTGTTGAATTCAAAGTTCGGGGGAGAGTGTTGAGTAAAATGGGTCAGTTTTGACGCCAAGTATACACATTAGCCGAGTCCTGCCAAGAAAGTTGTGAACTCGTGAAAGCCACCCAGAGATAGCGGCAGGGCCTCTTTTCATGCGCAATATGACACTACAATTATCCCGATATTAGACAACTGATAATAGAGTCGTCGCTCTAAGAGTTAGAGCCAAAGAGTTAGAGCTTTTCTATTGCCAGTCGGAAACAGCAGCCAGAAAAAAACTGTCAATCAGGTACCCTCAACCTCTCCGACAAGACCGGCTCAAACCAGTCGAGTGAGCACAAGTGGCATGCAAGCAAATCCAATTAGTTCAGTTTCTGAGAGAAAGAGAAAAATTGATAATACGGAATAGGGAAACGATGTTCGATGTCTTAGTCAGGAAACAAGGATAACACAAGGTGGCTCTGGTAAGTTCCTTGTGTTGTACCTCTGCGTCTTGCTAATAGATAAAGAAGGAGTATGAAGCCGGCGATAGGCAGAGCCTATCTACTCCTTAAGCGATTTAGGTTTGCAAACCGGGGAGTTTGTTCGAGTCATCAGCTCTAGGAGTTTGTTCGAGTCATCAGCTCTAGGCCTCCTTCCCCCAGTTTTAATATCAGAGTTTTCCTTCTCCTAGATGGATGACCTGGCAAGATCTACGGGCTCATCACACTGAGAGGGGTAACCATGCGTCTGGTGCCTACACCAGATGCTTATGCTCCCCCCGCATGAATGTAAATATTGAGCATCTTTAAAGTTTTGCTCTGTTCTAAATAAATAAGTGTAGGATTGGAGATAAATTCCCCTCTAACCTTAAGTAGAAATTGTGTATCTATTAAGTATTGTAGGAGAACCAACTCTCTTTAAACTGTCCAAACCACCGTCGAATGCTCTCACGATAGGGTGAATTGTGTTCTGAAAGCACGTTGCACCATGACAATGGCATTTGTTTTCGCGAACTCAAGCATGCAAAACGCCTAATGCTGAGAAGTCACCATTTTGATTGATCTTCCCATAATTCAGCTGGTCCGATGGTTAGAGCCTCGCTGTCGGGTTCTGGGGAGTATGGAGCCACCCTTTAATGGCCATTGCTTCCAGGTCCACTCTGACCCAGAATGGTAGTACCTGTTAGGGTCCAAACTATTGGTTAAATAGAAATCGACTTGAAAAAAAACAAAAAACAAATATACTCTATTAAAAAATTGTTCTTCAAAATCACTGGATTTGGCATTAAATAATCTATAAAAAAGTTAATATGCAGTAAAAACAAAAACAACCAACCAACCAGAAATTCAGCTGAACCGGAAGTTATATTAACAACAGCGGTGAAACTGGCTCCAATCAAACATTAATAACTGCTCTATTAAATAATGACTCATCCAGTCCATGACAATGATATAGACAAAAAAAAATGTTAATGATTTTGGTGTATTCTGTTTGAAACACTCCGTATATTTATTAGTATACGAAAATATCCAAAAAGTATACATAAAAAGAACATTATGAACAAGATTCATGAGCCCCCCCCCCCGCTCTTCAGTATTTCTTGTGTTTTACTTAACATTAAAACTTTGGTACTTTTATGCGTCTTGTTATTTTTTGATTCCCATGAGCATCGATTTAATCACTAAATCGATATTTCTATTTTCCCAAGTCTCCATGTTTACAGAGACTGGAGCATATCTGAGAGACATCTTTTTTCTTCTATTTTAGAGTTTCAAAGCGACTTTCGAAAACTATCGACATCCTTTGAAATGCTCCATTTTAATGCAAATTCACTTTTAGACCACTTTTTAACATTCGGTATTTTAAAGGCGCCCATTTGTGACCATCTTTTAATAGGCTTACCTGTTCATTTTTTACGATCTTTCAATACTCATTTTCTTACTAGCGGGACCTGTGGACATTCCACAGGGGACATATTCATATGTAATATATTGATGTTGGTCTTCTGTAGATTTTTCTTAAAACTGCAAAAGTATTTATCTAAGCTAGCACGAATGCCCGGCAAAACCATATGACTTGGGTGCATTAGCTTGAATCGAAACCGAAATAAAAACTTATTAATATATATATATATATATATATATATATATATATATATATATATATATATATATATATATATATATATATATATATAATGTGTAAGACCTTCCAAAGGGCGAATGAACTCTTTTTCTGGGTCAACGGCCAACTAGCACCGTGTATATTTATGTGTGTGTATATGTGTATTGGGGTAGAGAGGGCTCCCGTAAGCCGTGGTGAAGGCAACCTTTCTAGGAGAAGCAAATCTCTGATTAAAAAAAAACATAAAGCGGAAGACCAGTACCCGCATTAAGCTGGTCTGCAGTTTAATTTGTTGCTGGCTATCTTGCTCTTGCTTGTTGCTGGATCTCAACATTTTTAACAGAGAGAGAGACTTAGCTGTCGTATAAAGCTAAGACTCTGTAACATCATATTTGTATAGATACTCCCTCAGACATTTGGGCTCATGGATTTTAAATGTCTGAGGGAGTGGCACTCGTCTGACAAGACGTTGCAATCATCATCATGTATATGTATATATGCATAGATATGTATATATATTTTTTTTTTCATAAGTTTTTATTTAGGTATTTTGACTATCTTTTAATATAACATGTTCACTTTTTTACCACCTTTTAATAGGATTGCTTTTAATAGATTTTACCAGAGCCACCTTTAGATCATCTTCCAATAGGCTAATTTTTTTAATAGGTCCACATTTTGACAATTTCTTAATATGCTCACATTTTAATAGGGCCACTTTTTGACCGTCTTCTAATAGGCTCACTATTACTTTTTAATACGTTTATATTTTGCCCATGTTTTAATTAGTCCACTTTTTAATATATTAAAATTTTTGTCGTCATTTAATCGTATCGTTTTTTTAATTGAATTGTTCGTTATTGATAGTAATCACAAGTAAATTAGTGAAAAAATTAGGGGAATTTTAATCACAATAACTGCACCCTTAAGACACAAGAGTGAGGATCCAATGATCGTATCTATCTGCTATATAATAAAGTAAAGTTGTTTTCCCTCTCTCCAGTCAGACATCATAGGACTATAAACACAGTCGGTTTCATTCGTCCTTTTAATTTCTTACGTTGATTCCGACAAAGTGACTCCAGCAAACAACACATCCTTAAAGTAGGTAGGTCTGTATATATACAAAAAAATCTACCAAGAATTTGTCGTCATTCACTGAGAAATTACTTTGTTGAATCTAGTTCTAGAAAAAGACCACCACTGTTCCGTTTAATCACTCATTCAAATTAACTTTCACCATTTAAGGATTCCCGAGGTAAATAATCACCGATCTCTTCAACATCAATGCTTATGTTTCAGGCAGTTCAATTGATTGCCCAGTATTATTTTTCAAAATTTTTGTATATATACAGACCTACGGCCTCTAAGGATAATTTTTTTTTTGTGTGGAGTCACTTTGGTCGGAATCAATGCAAGAAATTTTAGAAATGTATATAATCAAATTACAGTTTATATTTGCCGAACGCTTACGAAATTCATTTGCAAAAAAAAAAAAAAAAACAAACAAACATGTCGTCCATCCATAAACATATTAAGCACATTTACTTCATTAAAGAAAACGTCAAAATTAAATATCATACGGTGAATTAACATTGCAATTAACATAAACTTTGTAACACATCGCACGTACCATACGGAATAACGATCTGCGTCAATATTCACAATCCAAGTTAAATTCTCTTAAATCGTATTCATAGCTACGCTGTCATATCACCTTGCCACCCTACTCATAACATTCCCCTTTACTGACACTGTCTACCACAATAGTTTCCAGCTCATAGTAGCAGAGCCACCAGATGAAATTTCTTCTTCTTCTTCTTCTTCTTCTTCTTCTTCTTCTTCTTCTTCTTCTTCTTCTTCTTCTTCTTCTTCTTCTTAACGTTTCTAATTTTCTAAAATCCAAATCATATACAATAGAACCCCGGGATACGGCATTAAAAATTAGTAACAAAATACAGTACACACACACACACACACACACACACACACACACACACACACACACACACACACACACACACATATATATACATATATATATATACATATATATATATATATATATATATGTATATATATATATACTCAAATAACATTATAAATAATACCGTAAGGCGGAGCAAATTCTGTAACCAGGAGCCTGAAAAACCTCGTATTCCACATCGTAACCTGAAAAAGGGCTACCGTATCCCGAGATTTTACTGTAATGGATTTTGATAAAAATTGAAACAAAGTTTCTAGACATTATCCTTATTCAAATCTTCGTAATGGGTCAGAAAAGTTGTATTAAACTGTTCTGCCCAGGGAATTAATTTCAATTGGAGCTTGGAGATGGTTGACAGTGTGGGACCTATCAGATTGGAGAGTATTTTTTTTTAGGACGATTTCAAATAGAGAGACACTAGTAATTGATTCATGGGCCCATGTATGACAACACTATTCCATACATGGACGAATGATGGATTCGTAGAGGTATAAGATACTGTTAAGTGTGAGTATTTTTTCTAGCACGATAGAGGGAGCCCATTTTCTTTGCAGCAGACTTGGCAATGTCTTTTATGTATTTGTTCAGTTCATGTTAAATGTGAAATGTTAATATGAATTGGATGGATACACAGAAAAAATGAATGTTATAAGCGTACATGTTCCTATGTTTTTTTTTTTTGTCAATGTGAATATACTTGTCTGAGTTCCTAAAGTTGTGGCAGTTGTCAATGTGTGAGTATGTCTGTATAAGTTCAGTAGACATTGTGCGTATGCGACCTCTGTCGGTGTGTGAATATGCTGCTGTTTGTTAATGTGGACATATGCCTGTGGGTAAGTGGGGTAGTGGTTTGCTTTCTCTGCACTCAAAATACAAGAGGGATTGCGTGAGCGCAATGCCATGCACTCTGATTGCCTTGTTCCTGGTTAACTGGATTCGCGTTTTAATAGCCGAGTTTGCTGTTTTTATTAGAAATTAATATTTCACATCGGATCGCTACAAGAATAGTTTCAAACGAGCCGGAATCATTTCAATTGATTGCAAACACCGAGTTCTCACTTTTATAATATATATATATATTTTAAATATTATTTCTGGGTCGGCATATGAAGCACATACCTATTGCTTTACAAGGATCCGTGATGTAGTGGATAATGCACTTGGTAAAATTCAGTTGTAAAGTTATACTTGTCTAGAGGTTGACATTTCAATCCTCGGTAAGGCTGACACAAAAAAACAAAAAAAACAAAACAAAACGTGTATGAATGAGTTGGAACAATTACATTGAAGGCATTGCCAGGGCCGCCGCAAGAAAGGTAGGCTCTCTCTACCGTGCTAGAAAACTACTAACACCCGAAAGTATCCTGTACCTCTATAAGGCCACCATTCGCCCATGTATGGAGTATTGCTGCCACATCTGGGCTGGTGCATCTGCTACTAGTCTCTCGCTCCTTGACAAGGTTCAAAAGAGAGTCGCAAACCTGATAGGCCCTGAACTGGCATCTAAGCTTCAGCCTCTGTCCCATCGACGAAATGTTGCATCCCTCTGCCTTTTCTACAAGTATTTTAGTGGTGAATGCTCTGACGAACTGCAATCACTTGTGCCCCCACGACGCGAGCACCCTCGACAAACCCGACAGGCTACTAGATCCCACCCCCACACTGTAGAGATCCCTAGATGTAAAAGATCTTTTTACTCCAATAGTTTCTTCCCCAGAACCGCAAGACTCTGGAATTCCATTCCAGGTCCCTGCTTCCCCAACAGTACTGACGTGCAGAAGTTCAAGTGTAACGTGAACCGACACCTTGCTGCCCAAATCCCTACATAGTACCCCAGTAGTTGTTTCCCCTGATAGTAGCCCCCTACACCAAAGTGGCAATTTGCCTTGTTTGGGGTGAAAATGTAATAAAAAAAAAACAAAAAAAAAAAAACAAAACAAAACAAAACAAAACAAAAAAAAACAATTGCAAATTATTTAGGATTTTTATCCAGTCATGACCGACGGAATGAGAGCATATTTCGCCCGTGGGTTAAATTAAAGGTTTCGTTCGAAATTCTGTCCAGATTCCCGAGTTTAACAGAAAGGTTCTCAAGTTCGATACGAAGATTCCTAATCTCGTGTCAGACACCTTATATAACTCTTAGCCTGTAAGCAAGGTGAGTTGGTATTGCCCGGCACATGCTACAGTGTTACATCCCGAGTTCAACAAAATACACCCAAGGAAGGTTGTAGGTTACACCCACTGAATCCTTGTGAAAATAACATTCAAGATGAGATCAGTAGTTCAAAGAATTCCGATGATACGAATCATGAAACTTCTGATACTGAAAGGAAAAAAATGAAAAGTAAAGAGTAAGCCAATGAACGGAGAAGAAAAAGAGTAGCTTATACACGTCGCATCTCTACATCCCTAAGAATTCCATTCCGTTTTACTTTTATTCTTTCTTTCAACTGCAAGAATATTGCCCCTCTCACTCATGTGTCCTTCTCCGACCCCCCCTTTTTGCTGAGTTTCCTTCTTTTTATTTTATGTTCTTTTTACATTTCTGTAAAAAGCTACTGTCAATAAAACAACTGGATTTTATTTGGATTATTCGGACTACTGCCCCCATCTTGCGTATTATTCTCACAACGTGTTGACCGATGTAACCTCCGACCTTCTTCATGTGTATCCTGTCGAATACCGGAATCTGTACGGAATTTCAAACGTGAAGATTTTTGAGGCAGCAGCGACACTTTGCGGTTTGACATCTTGAATATCTTTGGTTTGTAAACTCTGCGCTGATTGGTGCTAATAGTCAACTTGTCTCCAGACGGCCAATCAGACGCTATCCCCTAAGCTAGCTGAGCATGTGACGAAGTTCATAAAAAGCATCTCTCTCTCTCTCTCTCTCACTCTCTCTCTCTCTTGGGACTAGCAACACACTTCATGGGCTTCAGACTAATTCCCAAACTTATCTCTTTGGAAGCAACGAACCCATCCGTTACTTTACCCAGAAGGTAGATTAAAATGGAGAGACAAAGAATCCCTCACGGCTAGCGCTGGATCTTAACCTTAACACAAGTACACGAACCTTTATCTCCTCTGACAAGAGTGCTCATCTCTGTTCATACACATCGACTGATGTTTCTTCTTCTTTTCTACATTCTTACTAACGAATAAAGTTGTTTTTAAATTCCAAAATGGATGTTTGTCGTCATCTATTCTACGATTTATTTAATCGTTTTTTTTTGGGGGGGGGGGAGGTGCATGTTCTGGCGTAATGGATAAAGTACTAAGTAAAATTTAGTTTTTTAGCGGCACTCTTCTGGATATTGAAGGTTTAACCTCCCTTCCCGTGGGCGATACTAAGAATACAACTGCAAATTATTAAGACTTCTACTCGGTCATGGGAACAAGCACATGCTATACCAGTGGGTTAAATAAAGAGTTCCGTTCGAAATTTTATACACATTTCCGAGCTCGACTGAGAAATTTCAGAGTTCGAAAGATACATCTGAAGTAGGTCGGAGGTTACATCGGTCGAAACGTTGTGAAAATAATACTTAAGATGAGAACATAAAGCTCGAATAATCTAAATAATTCATATTATCAATCTGCATTTAAAATATTCAGAGATATGATTTAACTTGGATTCTATGCCCAAACTTTTCTACTTTCTCGTTATTTTTGTTTTTGGGTTATTCCTTTTCTGTTGGGATGTGGCACAATGATAAAAAGCACTTTGTGGGAGAGCTCTTGAACTCTTCACATTTAAAAGCCCTCTTCGCGCATCTCTTTGACTATAAGAGGATACAAGTAAGATCAATCATATGCTGTGTCGTCTCGGGATGTCAGCGCATATCAGCAGGCCAGGCTGTTTATGCCATCGAGGTTGGCAGATAAAAATATCAAATCAATCTGGCTATAAGGGCTTCCAAAACTATCTGCTGTAATTAAAATTACAATATCACAGTCTAATTTTACTAATATGTACTCTCTCTCGATTTTTCGCCACTAATGAAGATTTGTAAAATCAGTTATATCTATACAGATAGACTGTCGGCCCCGAGCAGTTAGAAGTTCCATTTCGCTGTCATCGATCGCAAAAAGTTGAAATCCGATCCCGGTCGTCGACGCACAGGTCGGTCATGTGCCTAAACTCTCGAGTTTTAAAAACCTCCTTCTTAATATTAAAAACAACACACACACACACACACACACACACACACACACACACACACACACACACACACACACACACACACACACACACACACACACACACACACACACATATATATAAGCAAACAATGCATCTTTTTATTAATATATATATATATAAGCAAACAACGCATCTTTTTATTAATATATATATATATATTAATAAAAAATGCGTTGTTTGCTTATTTCGTACAAGCATTCGATTCTAGTACAAAGATCCTTACCCATATACTTAATTCTTAATAGAGAATTTATGACACAAGATAACTCGACACAAGAACCACAAGTAAATGTAACATACATCATATCATCCCCTTAATCTAAAACGGATAGGTTCTAGCATTTATATTGTTTACCAACCGAGGAGCTAGTTCACGGGCTCCAAACGTTACAGCTTTTTAAGAAACGTTCGCACGATACAGCCAAATCAAGTCACACTCCATTGCAAACGATCTGAACACAGCAAAATAAATCATTTGAAAAGAAATACAACATAAATCATTTGAAAAGAAATACAACATAAATCATTTGAAAAGAAATACAGCAACATAAATCATTTGAAAAGAAATAGAGCAACATAAATGATTTTAAAAGAAATATAGAAACATAAATCATTTGAAAAGATATACAGCAACATACATCATTTGAAAAGAAATATATAAACATAAATCATTTGAAAAGAAATACAACATAAATCATTTGGAAAGAAATATAACAACATAAATCATTTGAAAAGAAATACAACAACATAAATAATTTGAAAAGAAATAAAACAACATAAATCATTTGAAAAGAAATACAACATAAATCATTTGAAAAGAAATACAACATAAATAATTTGAAAAGAAATACAACATACATCATTTGAAAAGAAATACAGCAACATAAATCATTTGAAAAGAAATACAGCAACATAAAACATTTGAAAAGAAATACAGCAACATAAATCATTTGAAAAGAAATACAGCAACATAAATCATTTGAAAAGAAATACAGCAACATAAATCATTTGAAAAGAAATACAGCAACATAAATCATTTGAAAAGAAATACAGCAACATAAATCATTTGAAAAGAAATACAGCAACATAAATCATTTGAAAAGAAATACAGCAACATAAATCATTTGAAAAAAATACAACATAAATAATTTTAAAAGAAATATAACAACATAAATCATTTGCAAAGAAATACAACATAAATCATTTGAAAAGAAATATAACAACATAAATCATTTGAAAAGACATACAGCAACATAAATAATTTTAAAATAAATATAACAACATAAATCATTTGAAAAGAAATACAGCAACATAAATAATTTGAAAAGAAATATAGAAACATAAATACTTTGAAAAGAAATATAGAAACATAAATCATTTGAAAAGAAATACAGCAACATAAATCATTTGAAAAGAAATACAGCAACATAAATCATTTGAAAAGAAATACAGCAACATAAATCATTTGAAAAGAAATACAGCAACATAAATCATTTGAACAGAAATACAGCAACATAAATCATTTGAAAAGAAATACAGCAACATAAATCATTTGAAAAGAAATAAAGAAACATAATTCATTTGAAAATAAATATAGAAACATAAATCATTTGAAAAGAAATACAGCAACATAAAACATTTGAAAATACATATAACTACATAAATCATTTGAAAAGAAATACAACATAAATCATTTGAAAAGAAATACAAAATAAATCATTTGAAAAAAAATACAACATAAATCATGTGAAAAGAAATACAGCAACATAAATCATTTGAAAAGAAATATAACAACATAAATCATTTGAAAAGAAATACAACATAAATCATTTGAAAAGAAATACAGCAACATAAATCATGTGATAAGAAATACAGCAACATAAATCATTTTAAAAAAATATAGAAACATAAACAATTTGAAAAGAAATAAAATAAATAATTTGAAAAGAAATATAGAAACGTAAATCATTTGAAAAGACATATAACAACATAAATCATTTGAAAATAAATATAGAAACGTAAATCATTTGAAAAGAAATACAGCAACATAAATAATTTAAAAAGAAATAGAAACATAAATCATTTGTAAAAAAATCCAGCAACATAAATCATTTGAAAAGAAACATAACAACATAAATCATTTGAAAAGAAATACAACATAAATCATTTGAAAAGAAATACAGCAACATAAATCATTTGAAAAAGAAATATAACAACATAAATCATTTGGAAAGAAATATAACAACATAAATCATTTGAAAAGAAATACAACAACATAAATCATTTGAAAAGAAATACAACAACATAAATCATTTGAAAAGAAATACAACATAAATAATTTGAAAAGAAATACAACATAAATCATTTGAAAAGAAATACAGCAACATAAATCATTTGAAAAAGAAATACAGCAACAAAAAACATTTGAAAAGAAATACAGCAACATAAATCATTTGTAAAGAAATACAGCAACATAAATCATTTGTAAAGTAATACAGCAACATAAATCATTTGAAAAGAAATACAGCAACATAAATCATTTGAAAAGAAATACAGCAACATAAATTATTTGAAAAGAAATACAGCAACATAAATCATTTGAAAAGAAATACAGCAACATAAATCATTTGAAAAGAAATACAACAACATAAATCATTTGAAAAAAAATACAACATAAATAATTTTAAAAGAAATATAACAACATAAATCATTTGCAAATAAATACAACATAAATCATTTGAAAAGAAATATAACAACATAAATCATTTGAAAAGAAATACAGCAACATAAATAATTTGAAAAGAAATATAGAAACATAAATCATTTGAAAAGAAATACAACATAAATCATGTGAAAAGACATACAACATAAATCATTTGAAAAGAAATACAACATACATCATTTGAAAAGAAATACAGGAACATAAAACATTTGAAAATCCATATAACAACACAAATCATTTGAAAAGAAATACAACGTAAATCATTTGAAAAGAAATACAAAATAAATCATTTGAAAAAAAATACAACATAAATCATGTGAAAAGAAATACAGCAACATAAATCATTTGAAAAGAAATACAGCAACATAAATCATTTGAAAAGAAATATAACAACATAAATAATTTGAATAGAAATATAACAACATAAATAATTTGAAAAGAAATATAACAACATAAATAATTTGAAAAGAAATATAACAACATAAATCATTTGAAATAAATATAACAACATAAATATTTTGAAAAGAAATATAACAACATAAATCATTTGAAAAGAAATATAACAACATAAATCATTTGAAATAAATATAACAACATAAATATTTTGAAAAGAAATAAAAGAACATAAATCATTTGAAAAGAAATATAGAACCATGAATCATCTCAAAAGAAATACAACATAAATAATTTGACAAGAAATACAACATAAATCATTTGAAAAGAAATACAGCAACATAAAACATTTGAAAATAAATATAACGACACAAATCATTTGAAAAGAACTACAACATAAATCATTCGAAAAGAAAGACAGCAACATAAATCATTTGAAAAGAAATACAATATAAATCATTTGAAAAGAAATACAACATGAATCATTTGAAAAGAAATACAACATGAATCATGTGAAAAGAAATACAACATAATCATTTAAAAAGAAATACAACATAAATCATTTGAAAAGAAATACAGCAACATAAATCATTTGGAAAGAAATAGAAACATAAATCATTTGAAAAGAAATACAACATAAATCATTGTAAAGAAATACAACATAAATCATTTGAAAAGAAATACAGCAACATAAACTATTTGAAAAGAAATACAGCAATATAAATCATTTGAAAAGAAATGCAACATAAATCATTTGAAAAGAAATACAACATAAATCATGTAAAAAGAAATAGAGCAATATAAATCATTTGAAAAGAAATACAGCAACATAAATCATTTGAAAAGAAATACAGCAACATAAATCATTTGAAAAGAAATAGAGCAACATAAATTATTTGAAAAGAAATATAGAAACATTAATCATTTGAAAAGAAATATAGAAACATTAATCATTTGAAAAGAAATACAGCAACATAAATCATTTGAAAAGAAATACAGCAACATAAATCATTTGAAAAGAAATACAGCAACATAAATCATTTGAAAAGAAATATAGAAACATAAATCATTTGAAAAGAAATACAGCAACATAAATGATTTGAAAAGAAATACAGCAACATAAATCATTTGAAAAGAAATATAGAAACATAAATCATTTGAAAAGAAATACAGCAACATAAATCATTTGAAAAGAAATACAGCAACATAAACTATTTGAAAAGAAATACAGCAACATAAAACATTTGAAAAGAAATACAGCAACATTAATCATTTGAAAAGAAATACAACATAAATCATTTGAAAAGAAATACAGCAACATAAATCATTTGACAAGAAATACAGCAACATAAATAATTTGAAAAGAAATATAGAAACATAAATCATTTGAAAAGAAATACAGCAACATAAATCATTTGAAAAGAAATACAACATAAATAATTTGAAAAGAAATATAGAAACCTTAATCATTTGAAAAGAAATACAGCAACATAAATCATTTGAAAAGAAATACAGCAACATAAATCATTTAAAAAGAAATACAGCAACATAAATAATTTGAAAAGAAATACAGCAACATAAATCATTTGAAAAGAAATACAGCAACATAAATATTTAAATGAAATACAGCAACATACATCATTTGAAAAGAAATACAGCAACATAAATCATTTGAAAAGAAATACAGCAACATAAATCATTTGAAAAGAAATATAAAAACATTAATCATTTGAAAAGAAATATAGAAACATAAATCATTTGAAAAGAAATATAGAAACATAAATCATTTGAAAAGAAATACAACATAAATCATTTGAAAAGAAATACAGCAACATAAATCATTTGAAAAGAAATACAGCAACATAAATCATTTGAAAAGAAATAGAGCAACATAAAACATTTGAAAAGAAATACAGCAACATAAATCATTTGAAAAGAAATACAGCAACATAAATCATGTGAAAAGTAATAGAGCAACATAAATCATTTGAAAAGAAATACAGCAACATAAATCATTTGAAAAGAAATACAGTAACATAAATCATTTGAAAAGAAATACAGCAACATAAATCATTTGAAAAGAAATACAACATAAATAATTTTAAAGAAATATAACAACATAAATCATGTGAAAAGAAATACAACACAAATCATTTGAAAAGAAATATAACAACATAAATCATTTGAAAAGAAATACAGCAACATAAATAATTTTAAAAGAAATATAACAACATAAATCATTTGAAAAGAAATACAGCAACATAAATAATTTGAAAAAAAATATAGAAACATAAATCATTTGAAAAGAAATATAGAAACATAAATCATTTGAAAAGAAATACAGCAACATAAATGATTTGAAAAGAAATACAGCAACATAAATAATTTGAAAAGAAATACAGCAACATAAATCATTTGAAAAGAAATAGAGCAACATAAATCATTTGAAAAGAAATACAGCAACATAAATCATTTGAAAAGACATACAACATAAATCATTTGAAAAGAAATACAACATAAATCATTTGAAAAGAAATACAGGAACATAAAACATTTGAAAATACATATAACTACATAAATCATTTGAAAAGAAATACAACGTAAATCATTTGAAAAGAAATACAAAATAAATCATTTGAAAAAAAATACAACATAAATCATGTGAAAAGAAATACAACATAAATCATTTGAAAAGAAATATAACAATATAAATCATTTGAAAAGAAATACAACATAAATCATTTGAAAAGAAATACAGCAACATAAATCATGTGATAAGAAATACAGCAACATAAATCATTTAAAAAAAATATAGAAACATAAACCATTTGAAAAGAAATAAAATAAATCATTTGAAAAGAAATATAGAAACGTAAATCATTTGAAAAGACATTTAACAACATAAATCATTTGAAAATAAATATAGAAACGTAAATCATTTGAAAAGAAATACAGCAACATAAATAATTTAAAAAGAAATAGAAACATAAATCATTTGTAAAAGAATCCAGCAACATAAATCATTTGAAAAGAAACATAACAACATAAATCATTTGAAAAGAAATACAACATAAATAATTTGAAAAGAAATACAACATAAATCATTTGAAAAGAAATACAGCAACATAAATCATTTGAAAAAGAAATATAACAACATACATCATTTGAAAAGAAATGCAACATAAATCATTTGAAAAGAAATACTACATAAATCATTTGAAAAGAAATAGAGCAACATAAATCATTTGAAAAATAAATATAACGACATAAATCATTTGATAAGAAATACAACATAAATCATTCGAAAAGAAAGACAGCAACATAAATCATTTGAAAAGAAATACAATATAAATCATTTGAAAAGAAATACAACATGAATCATTTGAAAAGAAATACAACATGAATCATGTGAAAAGAAATACAACATCATCATTTAAAAAGAAATACAACATAAATCATTTGAAAAGAAATACAGCAACATAAATCATTTGGAAAAAAATAGAAACATAAATCTTTTGAAAAGAAATACAACATAAATCATTGTAAAGAAATACAACATAAATCATTTGAAAAGAAATACAGCAACATAAATCATTTGAAAAGAAATACAGCAATATAAATCATTTGAAAAGAAATGCAACATAAATCATTTGAAAAGAAATACAACATAAATCATGTAAAAAGAAATACAGCAATATAAATCATTTGAAAAGAAATACAGCAACGTAAATCATTTGAAAAGAAATACAGCAACATGAATCATTTTAAAAGAAATACAGCAACATAAATCATTTGAAAAGAAATAGAGCAACATAAATTATTTGAAAAGAAATATAGAAACATTAATCATTTGAAAAGAAATATAGAAACATTAATCATTTGAAAAGAAATACAGCAACATAAATCATTTGAAAAGAAATATAGAAACATAAATCATTTGAAAAGAAATACAGCAACATAAATGATTTGAAAAGAAATACAGCAACATAAATCATTTGAAAAGAAATATAGAAACATAAATCATTTGAAAAGAAATACAGCAACATAAATCATTTGAAAAGAAATACAGCAACATAAACTATTTGAAAAGAAATACAGCAACATAAAACTTTTGAAAAGAAATACAGCAACATAAATCATTTGAAAAGAAATACAACATAAATCATTTGAAAAAAAATACAGCAACATAAATCATTTGACAAGAAATACAGCAACATAAATAATTTGAAAAGAAATATAGAAACATAAATCATTTGAAAAGAAATACAGCAACATAAATCATTTGAAAAGAAATACAACATAAATAATTTGAAAAGAAATATAGAAACCTTAATCATTTGAAAAGAAATACAGCAACATAAATCATTTGAAAAGAAATACAGCAACATAAATCATTTAAAAAGAAATACAGCAACATAAATCATTTGAAAAGAAATACAGCAACATAAATAATTTGAAAAGAAATAGAGCAACATAAATCATTTGAAAAGAAATACAGCAACATAAATATTTAAAAGAAATACAGCAACATACATCATTTGAAAAGAAATACAGCAACATAAATCATTTGAAAAGAAATACAGCAACATAAATCATTTGAAAAGAAATATAGAAACATTAATCATTTGAAAAGAAATAAAGAAACATAAATCATTAGAAAAGAAATATAGAAACATAAATCATTTGAAAAGAAATACAACATAAATCATTTGAAAAGAAATACAGCAACATAAATCATTTGAAAAGCAATACAGCAACATAAATAATTTGAAAAGAAATACAACATAAATCATTTGAAAAGAAATACAGCAACATAAATCATTTGAAAAGAAATGCAACATAAATCATTTGAAAAGAAATACAGCAACATAAATCATTTGAAAAGAAATACAGCAACATAAATAATTTGAAAAGAAATAGAGCAACATAAATCATTTGAAAAGAAATACAGCAACATAAATATTTAAAAGAAATACAGCAACATACATCATTTGAAAAGAAATACAGCAACATAAATCATTTGAAAAGAAATACAGCAACATAAATCATTTGAAAAGAAATATAGAAACATTAATCATTTGAAAAGAAATAAAGAAACATAAATCATTTGAAAAGAAATATAGAAACATAAATCATTTGAAAAGAAATACAACATAAATCATTTGAAAAGAAATACAGCAACATAAATCATTTGAAAAGCAATACAGCAACATAAATAATTTGAAAAGAAATACAACATAAATCATTTGAAAAGAAATACAGCAACATAAATCATTTGAAGAGAAATACAGAAACATAAATAATTTGAAAAGAAATACAGCAACATAAATCATTTGAAAAGAAATACAGCAACATAAATCATGTGAAAAGAAATAGAGCAACATAAATAATTTGAAAAGAAATACAGCAACATAAATCATTTGAAAAGAAATACAGTAACATAAATCATTTGAAAAGAAATACAGCAACATAAATAATTTGAAAAGAAATACAACATAAATAATTTTAAAGAAATATAACAACATAAATTATTTGCAAAGAAATACAACATAAATCATTTGAAAAGAAATATAACAACATAAATAATTTGAAAAGAAATACAGCAACATAAATCATTTTAAAAGAAATATAACAACATAAATCATTTGAAAAGAAATACAGCAACATAAATAATTTGAAAAAAAATATAGAAACATAAATCATTTGAAAAGAAATATAGAAACATAAATAATTTGAAAAGAAATATAGAAACATAAATCATTTGAAAAGAAATACAGCAACATAAATCATTTGAAAAGAAATACAGCAACATAAATAATTTGAAAAGAAATACAGCAACATAAATCATTTGAAAAGAAATACAGCAACATAAATAATTTGAAAAGAAATAGAGCAACATAAATCATTTAAAAGAAATACAGCAACATAAATCATTTGAAACGAAATACAACATAAATCATTTGAAAAGAAATACAACATAAATCATGTGAAAAGACATACAACATAAATCATTTGAAAAGAAATACAACATAAATCATTTGAAAAGAAATACAGCAACATAAAACATTTGAAAATACATATAACTACATAAATCATTTGAAAAGAAATACAACGTAAATCATTTGAAAAGAAATACAAAATAAATCATTTGAACAAAAATACAACATAAATCATGTGAAAAGAAATACAGCAACATAAAAAATTTTAAAAGAAATATAACAACATAAATCATTTGAAAAGAAATATAGCAACATAAATAATTTGAAAAGAAATATAGAAACATAAATCATTTGAAAAGAAATATAGAAACATAAATAATTTGAAAAGAAATATAGAAACATAAATCATTTGAAAAGAAATATAACAACATAAATCATTTGAAAAGAAATACAACATAAATCATTTGAAAAGAAATATTACAACATAAATCATTTGAAAAGAAATACAGCAACATAAATAATTTTAAAAGAAATATAACAACATAAATCATTTGAAAAGAAATACAGCAACATAAATAATTTGAAAAGAAATATAGAAACATAAATCATTTGAAAAGAAATACAACATAAATCATGTGAAAAGACATACAACATAAATCATTTGAAAAGAAATACAACATAAATCATTTGAAAAGAAATACAGGAACATAAAACATTTGAAAATACATATAACTACATAAATCATTTGAAAAGAAATACAACGTAAATCATTTGAAAAGAAATACAAAATAAATCATTTGAAAAAAAATACAACATACATCATGTGAAAAGAAATACAACATAAATCATTTGAAAAGAAATATAACAATATAAATCATTTGAAAAGAAATACAACATAAATCATTTGAAAAGAAATACAGCAACATAAATCATGTGATAAGAAATACAGCAACATAAATCATTTAAAAAAAATATAGAAACATAAACCATTTGAAAAGAAATAAAATAAATCATTTGAAAAGAAATATAGAAACGTAAATCATTTGAAAAGACATTTAACAACATAAATCATTTGAAAATAATTATAGAAACGTAAATCATTTGAAAAGAAATACAGCAACATAAATAATTTAAAAAGAAATAGAAACATAAATCATTTGTAAAAGAATCCAGCAACATAAATCATTTGAAAAGGAACATAACAACATAAATCATTTGAAAAGAAATACAACATAAATCATTTGCAAATAAATACAACATAAATCATTTGAAAAGAAATACAGCAACATAAATCATTTGAAAAAGAAATATAACAACGTACATCATTTGAAAAGAAATGCAACATAAATAATTTTAAAAGAAATACAACATAAATCATTTGAAAAGAAATACAGCAACATAAATCATTTGAAAAGAAATACAGCAACATAAATAATTTGAAAAGAAATACAGCAACATAAATCATTTGAAAAGAAATACCGCAACATAAATCATTTGAAAAGAAATATAGAAACATAAATCATTTGAAAAGAAATACAGCAACATAAATAATTTTAAAAGAAATATAACAAACTAAATAATTTGAAAAGAAATACAGCAACATGAATAATTTGAAAAGAAATATAACAACATAAATCATTTGAAAAGAAATATAACAACATAAATCATTTGAAATAAATATAACAACATAAATATTTTGAAAAGAAATAAAAGAACATAAATCATTTGAAAATAAATATAGAACCATGAATCATCTCAAAAGAAATACAACATAAATCATTTGAAAAGAAATACAACATAAATCATTTGAAAAGAAATACAGCAACATAAATCATTTGAAAAGAAATACAGCAACATAAAACATTTGAAAATAAATATAACGACATAAATCATTTGAAAAGAAATACAGCATAAATCATTCGAAAAGAAAGACAGCAACATAAATCATTTTAAAAGAAATACAATATAAATCATTTGAAAAGAAATACAACATACATCATTTGAAAAGAAATACAACATGAATCATGTGAAAAGAAATACAACATAATCATTTAAAAAGAAATACAACATAAATCATTTGAAAAGAAATACAGCAACATAAATCATTTGGAAAGAAATACAGCAACATAAATCATTTGAAAAGAAATACAACATAAATCATTGTAAAGAAATACAACATAAATCATTTGAAAGGAAATACAGCAACATAAATCATTTGAAAAGAAATACAGCAATATAAATCATTTGAAACGAAATGCAACATAAATCATTTGAAAAGAAATACAACATAAATCATGTAAAAAGAAATACAGCAATATAAATCATTTTAAAAGAAATACAGCAACATAAATCATTTGAAAAGAAATGCAGCAACATAAATCATTTGAAAAGAAATATAGAAACATAAATCATTTGAAAAGAAATACAGCAACATAAATCATTTGAAAAGAAATACAGCAACATAAATCATTTGAAAAGAAATACAGCAACATAAAACATTTGAAAAGAAATACAGCAACATAAATCATTTGAAAAGAAATACAACATAAATAATTTGAAAAGAAATATAGAAACATAAATCATTTGAAAAGAAATATAGAAACATAAATAATTTTAAAAGAAATATAGAAACCTAAATCATTTGAAAAGAAATACAGTAACATAAATCATTTGAAAAGAAATACAGCAACATAAATCATTTAAAAAGAAATACAGCAACATAAATAATTTGAAAAGAAATACAGCAACATAAATCATTTGAAAAGAAATACAACATAAATCATTTGAAAAGAAATACAACATAAATCATTTGAAAAGAAATACAGCAACATAAATCATTTGAAAAAGAAATATAACAACATAAATCATTTGGAAAGAAATATAACAACATAAATCATTTGAAAAGAAATACAACAACATAAATCATTTGAAAAGAAATACAACAACATAAATCATTTGAAAAGAAATACAACATAAATCATTTGAAAAGAAATACAACATAAATCATTTGAAAAGAAATACAACATAAATAATTTGAAAAGAAATACAACATAAATCATTTGAAAAGAAATACAGCAACATAAATCATTTGAAAAGAAATATAGAAACATAAAACATTTGAAAAGAAATACAGCAACATAAATCATTTGTAAAGAAATACAGCAACATAAATCATTTGAAAAGAAATACAGCAACATAAATCATTTGAAAAGAAATACAGCAACATAAATCATTTGAAAAGAAATACAGCAACATAAATCATTTGAAAAGAAATACAGCAACATAAATCATTTGAAAAAAAATACAACATGAATAATTTTAAAAGAAATATAACAAAATAAATCATTTGCAAAGAAATACAACATAAATAATTTTAAAAGAAATATAACAACATAAATCATTTGAAAAGAAATACAGCAACATAAATCATTTGAAAAGAAATAAAACAACATAAATCATTTGGAAAGAAATATAACGACATAAATCATTTGAAAAGAAATATAACAACATAAATCATTTGCAAATAAATACAACATAAATAATTTGAAAAGAAATAAAAGAACATAAATCATTTGAAAAGAAATATAGAAACATAAATAATTTGAAAAGAAATATAGAAACATAAATCATTTGAAACGAAATATAGAAACATAAATCATTTGAAAAGAAATACAGCAACATAAATCATTTGAAAAGAAATATAACAACATAAATCATTTGCAAAGAAATACAACATAAATAATTTGAAAAGAAATATAACAACATAAATCATTTGAAAAGAAATACAGCAACATAAATAATTTGAAAAGAAATATAGAAACATAAATCATTTGAAAAGAAATACAACATAAATCATGTGAAAAGACATACAACATAAATCATTTGAAAAGAAATACAACATAAATCATTTGAAAAGAAATACAGGAACATAAAACATTTGAAAATACATATAACTACATAAATCATTTGAAAAGAAATACAACGTAAATCATTTGAAAAGAAATACAAAATAAATCATTTGAAAAAAAAATACAACATAAATCATGTGAAAAGAAATATAACAACATAAATCATTTGAAAAGAAATATAACAACATAAATCATTTGAAAAGAAATACAACATAAATCATTTGAAAAGAAATACAGCAACATAAATCATGTGATAAGAAATACAGCAACATAAATCATTTTAAAAAAATATAGAAACATAAACCATTTGAAAAGAAATAAAATAAATCATTTGAAAAGAAATATAGAAACGTAAATCATTTGAAAAGACATATAACAACATAAATCATTTGAAAATAAATAGAGAAACGTAAATAATTTGAAAAGAAATACAGCAACATAAATAATGTAAAAAGAAATAGAAACATAAATCATTTGTAAAAAAATCCAGCAACATAAATCATTTGAAAAGAAACATAACAACACAAATCATTTGAAAAGAAATACAACATAAATAATTTGAAAAGAAATACAACATAAATCATTTGAAAAGAAATACAGCAACATAAATCATTTGAAAAAGAAATATAACAACATAAATCATTTGGAAAGAAATATAACGACATAAATCATTTGAAAAGAAATACAACAACATAAATCATTTGAAAAGAAATACAACATAAATCATTTGAAAAGAAATACAACATAAATCATTTGAAAAGACATACAACATAAATAATTTGAAAAGAAATACAACATAAATCATTTGAAAAGAAATACAGCAACATAAATCATTTGAAAAGAAATACAGCACCATAAAACATTTGAAAAGAAATACAGCAACATAAATCATTTCTAAAGAAATACAGCAACATAAATCATTTGAAAAGAAATACAGCAACATAAATCATTTGAAAAGAAATACAGCAACATAAATCATTTGAAAAGAAATACAGCAACATAAATCATTTGAAAAGAAATACAGCAACATAAATCATTTGAAAAGAAATACAGTAACATAAATCATTTGAAAAAAAATACAACATAAATAATTTTAAAAGAAATATAACAACATAAATCATTTGCAAAGAAATACAGTAACATAAATAATTTTAAAAGAAATATAACAACATACATCATTTGAAAAGAAATACAGCAACATAAATAATTTGAAAAGAAATATAGAAACATAAATCATTTGAAAAGAAATATGGAAACATAAATAATTTGAAAAGAAATATAGAAAGATAAATCATTTTAAAAGAAATATAACAACATAAATCATTTGAAAAGAAATATGGAAACATAAATAATTTGAAAAGAAATACAGCAACATAAATAATTTGAAAAGAAATATAACAACATAAATCATTTGAAAAGAAATACAGCAACATAAATAATTTGAAAAGAAATATAACAACATAAATCATTTGAAAAGAAATACAGCAACATAAATAATTTGAAAAGAAATATAGAAACATAAATCATTTGAAAAGAAATATAACAACATAAATATTTTGAAAAGAAATAAAAGAACATAAATCGTTTGAAAAGAAATACAGCAACATGAATCATTTGAAAAGTAATACAGCAACATAAAACATTTGAAAATAAATATAACGACACAAATCATTTGAAAAGAACTACAACATAAATCATTCGAAAAGAAAGACAGCAACATAAATCATTTGAAAAGAAATACAATATAAATCATTTGAAAAGAAATACAGCAACATAAATAATTTGAAAAGAAATACAGCAACATAAAACATTTGAAAATAAATATAACGACACAAATCATTTGAAAAGAACTACAACATAAATCATTCGAAAAGAAAGACAGCAACATAAATCATTTGAAAAGAAATACAATATAAATCATTGTAAAAGAAATACAACATGAATCATTTGAAAAGAAATACAACATGAATCATGTGAAAAGAAATACAACATAATCATTTAAAAAGAAATACAACATAAATCATTTGAAAAGAAATACAGCAACATAAATCATTTGGAAAGAAATAGAAACATAAATCATTTGAAAAGAAATACAACATAAATCATTGTAAAGAAATACAACATAAATCATTTGAAAAAAAATACAGCAACATAAATCATTTGAAAAGAAATACAGCAATATAAATCATTTGAAAAGATATGCAACATAAATCATTTGAAAAGAAATACAACATAAATCATGTAAAAAGAAATACAGCAATATAAATCATTTGAAAAGAAATACAGCAACATAAATCATTTGAAAAGAAATACAGCAACATTAATCATTTGAAAAGAAATACAGCAACATAAATCATTTGAAAAGAAATATAGAAACATAAATCATTTGAAAAGAAATATAGCAACATAAATCATTTGAAAAGAAATACAGCAACATAAATCATTTGAAAAGAAATACAGCAACATAAATCATTTGAAAAGAAATATAGAAACATAAATCATTTGAAAAGAAATACAGCAACATAAATCATTTGAAAAGAAATACAACATAAATCATGTAAAAAGAAATACAGCAACATAAAACATTTGAAAAGAAATACAGCAACATAAATCATTTGAAAAGAAATACAACATAAATCATTTGAAAAGAAATACAGGAACATAAATCATTTGACAAGAAATACAGCTACATAAATAATTTGAAAAGAAATATAGAAACATAAATCATTTGAAAAGAAATATAGAAACATAAATAATTTGAAATGAAATATAGAAACCTAAATCATTTGAAAAGAAATACAGCAACATAAATCATTTGAAAAGAAATACAGCAACATAAATCATTTAAAAAGAAATACAGCAACATAAATAATTTTAAAAGAAATAGAGCAACATAAATCATTTGAAAGAAATACCACAAAAATCATTTGAAAAGAAATACAACATAAATCATTTGAAAAGAAATACAGCAACATAAATATTTAAAAGAAATAAAGCAACATAAATCATTTGAAAAGAAATACAGCAACATAAATCATTTGAAAAGAAATACAGCAACATAAATCATTTGAAAAGAAATATAGAAACATAAATCATTTGAAAAGAAATATAGAAACATAAATCATTTGAAAAGAAATACAACATAAATCATTTGAAAAGAAATACAGCAACATAAATCATTTGAAAAGAAATACAGCAACATAAATAATTTGAAAAGAAATATAACAACACAAATAATTTGAAAAGAAATACAGCAACATAAAACTTTTGAAAAGAAATATAACAACATAAATCATTTGAAAAGAATTACAGCAACATAAATAATTTGAAAAGAAATATAACAACACAAATCATTTGAAAAGAAATACAGCAACATAAATCATTTGAAAAGAAATATAACAACATAAATCATTTGAAAAGAAATACAGCAACATAAATCATTTTAAAAGAAATATAGAAACATAAATCATTTGAAAAGAAATACAGCAATCGTAATCATTTGAAAATAAATATAGAAACATTAATAATTTGAAAAGAAATACAGCAACATAAATAATTTGAAAAGAAATACAACAACATAAATAATTTGAAAAAAAATGTAACAACACAAATCATTTGAAAAGAAATACAACAACATAAATCATTTGAAAAGAAATACAACATAAATCATTTGAAAAGAAATACAAAATAAATCATTTGAAAAGAAATACAGCAACATAAATCATTTGAAAAGAAATACCACAAAAATCATTTGAAAAGAAATACAACATAAATCATTTGAAAAGAAATACAGCAACATAAATCATTTGAAAAGAAATACAGCAACATAAAGCATTTGAAAAGAAATATAACTACATAAATCATTTGAAAAGAAATACAACATAAATAATTTGAAAAGAAATACAGCAACATAAATCATTTGAAAAGAAATACAACATAAATCATTTGAAAAGAAATACAACATAAATCATTTGAAAAGAAATACAACATAAATCATGTGAAAAGAAATACAACATAAATCATTTGAAAAGAAATACAGCAACATAAATCATTTGAAAAGAAATACAGCAACATAAAACATTTGAAAATAAATATAACTACATAAATTATTTGAAAAGAAATACAACATAAATCATTTGAAAAGAAATACAACATAAATCATTTGAAAAGAAATACAAAATAAATCATTTGAAAAGAAATACAGCAACATAAATAATTTGAAAAGAAATACTTCAACATAAATCATTTGAAAAGAAATACAGCAACATAAAACATTTGAAAATAAATATAACTACATAAATCATTTGAAAAGAAATACAACATAAATCATTTGAAAAGAAATATAGCAACATAAAACATTTGAAAATAAATATAACTACATAAATCATTTTAAAAGAAATACAACATAAATCATTTGAAAGGAAATACAACATAAATCATTTGAAAAGAAATACAACATAAATCATGTGAAAAGAAATACAGCAATATAAATCATTTGAAAAGAAATATAACAACATAAATAATTTGAAAAGAAATACAACATGAATCATGTGATAAGAAATACAGCAACATAAATCATTTGAAAAAAATATAGAAACATAAATCATTTTAAAAGAAATAACATAAATCATTTGAAAAGAAATATAGAAACGTAAATCATTTTAAAAGAAATATAACAACATAAATCATTTGAAAATAAATCTAGAAACGTAAATAATTTTAAAAGAAATACAGCAACATAAATCATTTGAAAAGAAATAGAAACATAAATCATTTGAAAAAAAATCCAGCAACATAAATCATTTGAAAAGAAATATAACATAAATCATTTGAAAAGAAATACAACATAAATCATTTGAAAAGAAACATAACAACATAAATCATTTGAAAGGAAATGCAACATAAATCATTTGAATAGAAATACAACATAAATGATTTGAAAAGAAATACAGCAATATAAATCATTTGAAAAGAAATACAGCAACATAAATCATTTGAAAAGAAATACAGCAACATAAATCATTTGAAAAGAAATACAGCAACATAAATAATTTGAAAAGAAATATAACAACATAAATAATTTGAAAAGAAATACAGCAACATAAATAATTTGAAAATAAATATAACAACATAAATCATTTGAAAAGAAATATAACAACATAAATAATTTGAATAGAAATATAACAACATAAATCATTTGAAAAGAAATATAACAACATAAATAATTTGAAAATAAATATAACGACATAAATCATTTGAAAAGAAATATAACAACATAAATAATTTGAAAAGAAATATAACAACATAAATCATTTGAAAAGAAATATAGAAACGTAAATCATTTGAAAAGAAATACTACATAAATCATTTGAAAAGAAATACAGCAACATAAATCATTTAAAAAGAAATACAGCAACATAAAACATTTGAAAATAAATATAACTACATAAATCATTCGAAAAGAAATACAACATAAATCATTTGAAAAGAAATACAGCAACATAAATCATTTGAAAAGAAATACAGCAACATAAAACATTTGAAAATAAATATAACTTCATAAATCATTTGAAAAGAAATACAACATAAATCATTTGAAAAGAAATACAGCAACATAAATCATTTGAAAAGAAATACAACATAAATCATTTGAAAAGAAATATAACAACACAAATCATTTGAAAAGAAATACAGCAACATAAATCATTTAAAAAGATATATAGAAACATAAATCATTTGAAAAGAAATATAGAAACATAAATCATTTTAAAAGAAATATAGAAACAGAAATCATTTGAAAAGAAATATAACAACACAAATCATTTGAAAAGAAATACAACATAAATCATTTGAAAAGAAATACAGCAACATAAATCATTTGAAAAGAAATATAGAAACAGAAATCATTTGAAAAGAAATATAGAAACATAAATCATTCGAAAAGAAATATAAAAACATAAATCATTTGAAAAGAAATACAACATAAATCATTTGAAAAGAAATACAACATAAATCATTTGAAAAGAAATACAACATAAATCATTTGAAAAGAAATACAACATAAATCATTTGAAAAAAAATACAGCAACATAAATCATTTGAAAAGAAATATCGAAACATAAATCATTTGAAAAGAAATACAGCAACATAAATCATTTGACAAGAAATACAACATAAATAATTTGAAAAGAAATACAACAACATAAATCCTTTGAAAATAAATACAACATAAATCATTTGAAAAGAAATACAGCAACATAAATCATTTGAAAAGAAATACAGCAACATAAATCATTTGAAAACAAATACAGTTGGAAAAGTCGTCCCTAAAAATTTATTCTAGTTTACCTACTGGTTTCTGATGCATTCGTGTTAAAAATAATATTTAATATTTAATAGAAGATATAAACACTTGAAGTTACAGTAAATATCGGTTCTGGGCAAAATAGCAATAGTGTTTAGTCACGGGAAGTGAGATACCTGGCCTAAACACGTAACTTTTTTACTCAGACTACGAAGCCAACAGAGTATGGACCATTAAAAAAAAATAACCTGTTCTTTCTTGACTAAAGTATAGAGCTGAGTCCAGTGTAGTTATAGGAGGCGCATATTTCTATGCTTTTGCCTCTCGTCTTAGCAGGGGACTAAGTTTATTACTTACTACCTGAGGCGCCTCTACCTACCAATTTTTAAATCGCCAGAGTGCTCTTCCTTTAAGGGTGTTTATTCAGTTACCCCCGCCTTTTAGACCTTGTGTCACATTTTCCTGCGGTGGGAAGGAATTACCGACTTAACAAGATGGCTACTTTGCTCAGAACCGATATTTAAGATCTCATAAAATGCTCACATCTTTTTTTAAAAAAATATTAATTTTATAACACACATAGGCAACAATGAGTAGTTAAACAAAAATAGATTGTTTTAGATAAATTTCCTGATTGCGTTTCTTTGAAAATAATTTATATCGCTTTAACCCTCTTTTCTTATCGCTATTCTTTTTCTACCTCCCTTTCTTTTTTCTTTCTTAAAAAGACAAAAACAAAAAAAAAAAAATAAATAAAACTCTTGATCAAGCTTTAATTCTTTTCGATTTTTCAAATTTAATTTTTTTAAAATCTCGTTTGTCCTTGGATCGATTTCAGTTGCTTCGCTCGCTATCATTTAAACAGGAATGGATTCCTCCACAGTTGCTTAGCAACGTTCACACGCAACGGCCGCCAGATGGAGCGACAAACTGTTGCAGCCGCCATGTTTGGAGTCGCCGGCAAACTAGGACTGGAAATTAACATAATGTCGCCCCCCCCTTTTTTTTCCTATTTTCCTTTATTTCATATTTGTTTACTTTTATCCCATTGTTTCTTCTTCTTCTTCTTCTTCTTCTTCTTCTTCTTCTTCTTCTTCTTCTTCTTCTTCTTCTTGTATTGATGCTTTTCCAGATTAACACCAATATCTAAAAATACATAAATAAATAAATAAAATTAAACAAAAAAAATATTAGGTACTTACCTATTAGGCTAAAAAATAATATGTGCCAAAATTTACGTATATCCATTCAGTAATTTTGTTTTGTAAAAGTAAAATCTCGTGAAAATGTAGAAAGCTATTTTTAACATGGCGAGGAGAAATTTTGGTAATTCTTTTATTTGCCTGAATTATAGTTTGAGTTCAAGGTAAGTCCATTGACCTTAATGAAGGCAAAAAATGGCCATCGAGAGTTTCCACCGACGAGATTTGATTTTTTAAATAAAGATGTTGGATGAATGTGTATAATGTTGGAACAATATCTTTTTTTTTTTTTACCTATAACGTAAGTAAATAATAAACTTGTGTTATTTCGTTTATTTCATTTTTACAAGCAGTTTTGAACATTGGAGAGAAATGAGAGAGTTATCCTTTTATTTCATTCTTCCTTTTTTTTTCTTTCTAATTTTTTATTTATCAACTTTTTCCCCTTCCACTTATTTCATTTACTCTTTTTTTGATTCTTTCGTATATTTTTTGTTTCTTGTTAATTCATTCATCCTTTTTCTTTTTTGCTTTTTTATGTTTGTTTCTTATTTCCTCACTTGTTTTATCTCTCCCTTCTTTTCTTTGTGAATGTCGCGCTTTTCTTTCTTTCTTTTTCTCTCATAGTTGATTCGAATATTCTTTCGTATTTCTTCCTTTTTAATTCGTTCATCGTTTCTTTTGTATCTTTCTTTATTATATAAAAAATGATTCTACATTTTTCTTTCTTCCATTTCTTTCTTTTATTATTTCTTTCAGATTTCGTTCTTTTTCGTTCATATTCATTCATTCATTCATTCATTCATTCTTTGCTTTCTTTTACTTTCTTCCTTGTATTAAATTATTTTTTATCCCCTTACATTGCTTTCACTTTCACTCTTCTTTCTTTTTCCTTTTAGTTGATTCTTTTCTTTCTTTCTTTCTTTCTTTCTTTCTTTCTTTTGTTTGGTTTTCTTCCGATTCTCGCTTTTTCCCCTTTAATTTTCCCTTTAATTTTCTCCCTTTCATTTCTTTATTTCCTTCTTATTTTTTTCGTTCATTCATTCGTTATTTTCTTTTAGTATTTACTTAATCTTAGCCACTTTCTTTCCTTTATTTCCTTCTGATTCGTTTATTCAGTTATTCTGCATCGTTTTGTACATATGAAATATTTACGTCTTTAATTTAAAAGAGTAACATAAAAGGGGGAGATAATTAAATTTTTTTTAGATGGGTGCTGGAATGAGAAGATCAAATAAAACTTGTCAAATTTGATTTCTCCAAATATGTGTACAAACGATATGAACCCGAAAGAGACGCTTTTACAAATTATTTTAATTTAATTTTTTTTTTAATTAAAAAAAATAAAATTAAAATAATTATCAGGACAGATCAAGGCATTAAAATAATTATCAAGTAAAATAATTAGCAGTAAAATAATAATCAAATGAAATAATTATCAAGGCAGATCAAGTCAGTAAAATAATTATCAAAGCAGATCAAGTCAGTAAGTTAATTGACTTTTTGCAAACACACAGCATTATTAAGGTACCGAGACCTGTAGTGCTGATATGAGACTTATCCGAGATACTATTCAATGCTACAACGTTACTTGTAGGACAAAGTATCGGGTAAGGCGGGGAAGTTTGTTATTTAAATCCAGAAAACCACTTAAAGAAATACTAACTTTATTTATTTTTCAGCTCATGTGAAAGCGGTTTTCGAAATAATGTTCTACCCGAAAACATTTGATGTAACTCTTTTAAATTGAAGACAAAAATGTTTCATATGTACACAATACTGCAGAAGAACCGTTTGTTATCTCCCTTTTTTTCACCCGGCGTCCTTCCTATAATTTTCTTTCTTATTTGTTTATTTTACTCCTTCCCTCGACCTTTTCTTTTCTTTTATTCTTTCATATTTATTTAATTTCCATTTCTTACCTATTTTTTATTCATTTTATTTCGTTATTTCAACCGAGTTATTTCATTCTTTCTCTCATTTTTTTTGTCATTCATATTTTCGTTTTTTTCTTATTTGTCATTTTTTCGTTCATTCATTCTTTCTTTGATATTTGCAATTGTTTTCATTCATTCTTTCCTTCTTTCTTTCTTTCTTTCATATTCATCATTTTTTCGTTTATTCATTATTTCATTCTTTCTTTCATTTTTTCGTTCATTCATTATTTCGTTCTCTCATATTTGTCACTGTTTCGTTAATTCATTCATTCATTCTTTCGTTCATATTTGTTATTTTTTGTCCATTCATTCTTTTGGTTCTTTCTAATTTGTCATTTTTCATTCATTCATTCATTCTTTCTTTCTTTCATATTTGTCATTTTTTCGTTTATTCATTATTCCATTCTTTCTTTCTTGATTCTTTATTCATCTCTTCCGTACATTTCTCACTCTTTTCTCTTTCATCTCTTTTTTCCTTTCGTATTTGTTTCTCCCTATTTCTATCTTTCTGGCTTCTTTCTTTCGTTCTTTCTTCCTTTTTCCATTATGTTTCCCAATTTTTAAATGTTGCTTTTCGTTACGTGCTTTTATTAGATCGATGCAAAAGTTTTGCCGAGTAAAAATTTCATTTTGAAAATGAAAAACGGTGTTTTTGAAAATTATTCATAACAATAACAACCTTTGTCCTCGATAATTTGATTTCATCTGTGAACGAACTTATAAATGCCTTGCTTGTAAAATTCTTTAGACTTTGATGTAATATATATATATATATATATATATATATATATATATATATATATATATAAAGTTAGAAAAGCATTTCATCCAAGACATGAAAATTGTTAAACAAAATGTTTTTAATATAGGCTTTAAAAATAAAGGTACAAGATTGAATTTGACATTTATTTATCTTGAAAGGGCACTTTTATAAATTTTACAAAGTAAGGTATAAAAATTTTATTTAAATTGAATAAAAAATTACCTTGGATTTATTTTATGTAATGTACATTTTGTTGCGCTTTTAAAATAAAATCATTGAAAATTTTATATCTATATCATTAATTGCTTGATGAAAGATAATGTTTTTAAATTGCAACAAAATGTACATTGCATAAAATAAACCCAAGGTAATTGTTTGATTCAAGTGAAATTAAATTTTTATACCTTACTTTTTTTTCTTTTTTTTTTTTTTTTTTTTTACACAGTGATCACCACTTATCAAGGCCCGTTTTTGGCAGCTCCTGCCCAGATATGGCAACAGTATTCCATCCTTGGCCGTACTTGGCTTTTATATAGATAGAGAATTGCATCAGTAGTGAGATATCTTCTGGAGCGGTAGAAGGATCCCACCATCTTTCCTGCGACTTTGGCAACAGACTTGATGTACGTGTTCCATTTCAGATCAGGAGTAAAGGTCAAACCCAGAAGCTTGTCAAAACACGGGGCCTCACCCAGACGAGAGCCATCCATCACAATTGATGCCAGCTGGGGATCAGAGCGTTGATGATGTAAGGATAGGAGTTTGGTTTTAGATGCATTAAAGGTAACTAGCCACATCTTCCCCCACTGAACCACGCGCTCGAGATCAGAGGAGAGAGAATCCGAGAGAACCTCGTCATTTACAGCCTTTGATGTGTTGCCGTAGATGGTCGTGTCATCAGCATAGATGTCAACGAATGATTTAAGTATGTGTTTAGGGAGGTCATTGATGTAGATCAGGAAGAGAGTTGGGCCGAGGATTGACCCCTGAGGGACTCCAGCATTTATATTGCAGGCCTCCGATTTTTGTCCATCTACCACTACTCTTATGAGCCTATCGGAGAGAAATGATTTAATGATTGAGAAAACATTTCCAGTTATACCGTAGCTGGAAATCTTGTGAAGTAGACCCTTATGCCATACTTTGTCAAAGGCCTTTGATATGTCAAGAGCAATTGCCCTAGAAAGGAAGCCTTTGTCAAGAGATTCACTAATCCTGTGGGATATAACCGTCAGCACATCTGCGGTAGATCTTGCAGAGCGGAAACCATATTGTGTGTCACTAAGAAGGTTGTTTCTGCTGAGGTGGTTGACTATTTCTCTATTTAATATTGATTCCAGTAACTTACTCATAACACAGAGAAGACTTATTGGTCTGTATTGAGAGGGAGATGACTTATCACCTGAATTCTTAAATACAGGGCAAACTGATGAGGTCTTCCAGGGGGTCGGGAAGCACTTCTCCTTAAGGCAGCGCTTAAATAGTTTCGTAAGTATGGGAGCAAGTTCTGGTTGAAGCTTTTTTAACACTATAATTGGGATGCCATCAGGGCCAGTTGCTTTACTGGAATCTAGGTTTTTTATTAGCTTGGCGACCTCATGCACGGATATTTGTATATTACCTAGCTTGTTCTGTGTTATAGGAGGAAATATGGGGAGTTGATGGCCTTCGTAGCATAGGGTAGAATTAGCTGCAAAGTTCTTTGCAAATAGTTTGGCCTTGTCTGACGCTGACGAGATAACCTCTGGTCCATTGATAATGGTTGGGATAGAACGCACACTTCTGTTCAGGATCCTATTTGTTATTTGCCAAAACTGGTGGGAACCAAGCCATTGATCAGCTACCTTGGATTTAACAGACTGGGCATATAGCTCTCTTGCATTTTTTATTACTCTTTTACAGTGGTTGCTGGCAGTCCTGAAAGCAGCTTTAGTCTCAGTGCATCTATTACGTTGGTAGTTATGGAAAAAGTGATTTCTGTGCGCGATAGCAGCAGCACATTCTGGGGAGAACCATGGCTGGCTGTTAGGTTTTTGTTGGAATTTTTTTGATGGTATGAATTGGTCTATGCCTACAATTAACCATTCGGTCAGATCTGATACTATAGAGGACACTTCCTTTTTAAACATGGAGTGCAGAGGTAAATAAGATATGAATGTACGGAAGCTATCCCAGTCAGCCATAGAGTATCGGTGTACAGTACGGTGGAGGGGTACGTCTGATGGCTTCTTACATTTTGTTTTTATCTTAACTGATACGACGGAGTGGTCGGAGGATCCTAAAGGAGAATGAACGGTACATGAACATAGCTCAGGGGAAGTTTAAAGAAAAAGGTCTAAGAGGCTTGCATATTGATTGGGTGTATCGGGCACACGGGTGGGTTCGCGAACAATCTGAGTGAGGTCATAAGCAATGGCAAAATCATGACAAAACCTCCCCTCATCATCTGTCTTATTTGAATGGGTCAGCCATTCCACGTTATGGACGTTGAAGTCACCACAGATGTGGATGTTAGCCGAGGGATGTGAAGACAGTATGTGGTCTATTTTCTCAGATATGCTCTTAAAGATAGTAACTCCGCTGTTGTGGGGCCTATAGAGGGCAAATATAAATGCAGTGGTGTTAGCAAGTGCAACCCTGAAGCACATATAGGGTAAATTAGGATCTTCTCTAGAGATATCCCTGCCACATGGGAAGCCATCCTTAATGTAGGCACATATTCCATGCCCATGGCGATCTTGGGAGTCAGATTTAGCTGTTAAATTGGAGTATCCATGCATTATGAACTCATCTAGGGAAGTGGTCGGCCCTATTCCAGTTTCACATAGAAATAATATGTCCGGTTTCGTCTCCTGTAATTGGGTTTCAACCTCTGGAAGGTTGGAACGTAGACCCCTGATATTGGAGAAGGAGACCTGGTAGTAGGGGTCTACGCTGGAAGATGGGGTTCTAGGTTTAATCGAGTTTTTATTCTGGAGATATTTCATGTTGAGGTTTGGGGATTTGTGGAATAGGTCGGCATACTTGGTTAGAGCAGTACAGAGAGGGAAAGTAAGAGAGAAAAAGACAGGAAGATTTTTTTTTATTTGTAGCACACGAAAAGGTAAAGCCGTAACAATTACCCACTAGTATGGCATCGAGAGGCCCCACCAGAGACTACTGCATGGTCCAGATCCACTCACCAAATGGCAATACAGCAGTCCCAGTACTTTGCGCCTGCTGATAGGACAGCCTCCTTAGTGGTTAATCCAAGGTTCGGGTCCCTGACTATCAGGCGGATAACGTCAGCCCAGACAAAACGTTTACCTCCAGCACCCTTACTAGTGACATGGCAACAAGGACAGACAAAGACAGAAAAATATCCGACATCTCAGACTACTGGTCACCAAGTAGTACCGACCTTTAAGCAGCTTTTTCTTCACCCTTTGTCAGAAACATCACTCATTGAATGAGGACTGAATGACAAAATAGGAGAAGCGAGAGTTACTGGAGCTGCCGATAACACATCCACTGTATTATCTACTCTCCATTTAAAAAAAAAAAAAAAAGGGGGGGGGAGAAAGGGGAATGGGTACAAGTGACTTATATCTAAGTAGTAAGTCCGGTGCGAACTTAATAATTCATGGCATTTTGGTGATAATCTCCCCTCCCATATTAATGGGTGGAAGTTTGTCGTTATCTATCTAGTTTGAATCATAAAAGGTTCATCTTATAATTAATTAAAATCCAATAATTAACTAACTTTGTAAAATTTATAAAAGTGCACTTTGAAGATAAATAAATTTCAAATTGAATCTTGTACATTTATTTTTAAAGCCTATAGTAAAAACATTTTGTTTAACAATTTTCATGCCTTGGATGAAATGCTTTTCTAACTGGTATCTTATCTTTTTTAAGATTATATTTTAAAACTCTTATTCTCTCTGTTTCAGTTTGTATTTCTCCTCACACCACGACACATTTTTTGCAACTCCCTCTTTGTATTATTACAAGACTGAATATTCTCTGTTTCAGTTTGTATTTCTCCTCACACCACAACTCATTTTTGCAACCCCCTCTTTGTATTATTACAGGTCTGAATATTCTCTCTGTTTCATTTTATATTTCTTTTCACACCACAACCCATGTTTTGCAACCCTCTCTTTGTAATATAGGTCTGAATAATGAGAAAATCTAAATTTTTTTAACAAAAACTTTAAAATAACTTTTTTTAGATCAAATCTTTAAAACTTCTTTCAGAATAGAAACTCTTTAAAATTTAATAAGGAACATATTTCATATAGGTTTTATTAACAAATATTCAGTACATAACGAGAAAAATAGAGATGAAAATTTCAAAAGGAATGTATAAATGGTTACGTTCAATAGTAGTTCTCGCCAGCGAAAGTCTTTGTTAGTGATAATCTATTATTATTATTATTATTATTATTATTATTATTATTATTATTTAAAACATTTTGTGTCCTGCTCTTTCGCGATATATATATATATATATATATATATATATATATATATATATATATATATATATATATAGAGAGAGAGAGAGAGAGAGAGAGAGAGAGAGAAGTGAAAGCGAGTCAAGGGAAGTTATCGACGCACTCAGTCGTCCTTTCAACGCAACGCACACCACGAAACACTCGCTCCGCTGTCTCGGCCTGACAGCTAGCCATCGCGCAAGGGTCAGTCTATAGAAACAGTTCCCGAAGAAGGTAATTTAAATGGTCTTGCAATCATCAAAATAAGTGATAATCCGATGGATCTAGGTCGAAAGAATACGCAGGATGGAGCAAGATTTCAGCCTTCAACCAAATTCTCCTAGATCTTTGGTCAGTAGTGCCGTATGAAGACGAGCATTATCACGATGGAAGATGAATCCATTTCTGTTGACTAAAGAAGATCATTTTCAGGTCAACATGGCTTTCAGAAAAATATGGATGATGCCTTAATAATCTGTCAGAAAAAAACTTATAAATTTATCATTAAGTAATTACAATAAGCATAAAATAAATAACAATGATTTAAAATGCCTCTTCTACACACCGGCAAAAACTTTTGCACCTGTCTCAGACATTTTACCAATCGGATTCTCTCTTTTTTTTAAATCTGTAATTTGTTTGTCTCTTTTAAAACTTTATATTCCCTTGTATTGATCTCTCCGCCCTTTTTTATACCACTCGTTCCCCATATACCTTTGTAAAAGCAACTCGAGGATAAGGGTTAGTGAGATTTTGAAGATGGATGATGGAACCGTATCATAAAAAATTAAGAACTATAATTGATTCACAGGACGACATGACAGATATTTGTTGACATTGGATTTGAAAACGACCATGATGTAATCTATATGGGACATTATCGCTGTAACGTGTTCCACAGATAAAAAGTTATTGGAAAGAAACTTTGTTCATGGAAGTTCCGCTTCATTTTAGATACAAAGAGGAAAAAAGAAGAGTTCTTTGCAATGGTGATAGTAAGACGAGTTATTTTGTTTTGTAAAAGTAAAATCTCGTGAAAATTTAGAAAGCCATTTTTAACATGGCGAGGAGAAATTTTGGTAATTCTTTTATTTGCCTGAATTATAGTTTGAGTTTAAGGTAAGTCCATTGACCTTAATGTTTATTTTACGGAGGTAGAGGATTGCATCAGGAGTTAGGTACTATCTGGAGCAGTAGAATGACCCAACCATTTTCTAGTGGCTTTACCAACGGATTTGATTCGTTTTCCATTTTAGGTCTGGGGTCAAAGTCACTTCCTTTCTCATTTTCTCTCTCATTCTACCCCTCCGTTCTTTTCTTCATTTTTATTTTTAATGCAAATATCTGTCTTGCAGGATTCGTCAAAATACACATGTGTAGAGTGATTTATTGATTTTAGCTTTACTGGAAATTTAAAATCAATAAATACTTATTATTTCATCATTATTACAAGCAATTGAAGATTTTGCTTTAAGCAAAATCAAATAATAAAAAAAAAGACAATTAAATGAATCGTTCGGCATCGGAAAATAGGCATCAAATTTCACGATTCTGATACCGATTTCGATACCTCCAAATTTTCCGATTTTTCCGATTCCCGAGTAATCGTCCTAACACTTATATATATATTCCATTATATATATATATATATATATATATATATATATATATATATATATATATATATATATATATATATATATATATATATATATAAACGGCCGGGTAGCTCAAACAATAATGTAACTTAACAGAAAGATACGGTAATAAAAAATAAAAAATAAAACGCATACTTGCTTTACAACAGTATTGAGCACTTTCTTCACTTTTTATTAATTACCATTTCCACTATATTTCATTCCATTTATATATATATATATATATATATATATATATATATATATATATATATATATATATATATATATATATATATATGTGAGAGGGGTTTACATTATTTCTTTCTTTTATCAATATGAGAAATGCTTTCTGTCTTATTGCGTAAAATCTATAACTCTGGTAATTTTTAAACGCCTCGTTGAAAACACAAGAAGTCATTATTGATCAGGCATAAAGATTCAGGCCACTGCACATGCCATAACGCCTTCAATGTATGGCAGAGTTATGATGAGGTTGATTTAGTTCACTGTCATATTGGTAATCAGGTTTAAGCCATTTATTTTATCCGTTGGTTACGTATAAGCTGCAAAAGTGTTGGATAGAAATGTACAAAATTTTGCACGATTATTATTATTATTAGAAAGAATTAAAAATTATACAGCGTACGTGGAACGATGAAATTGTCGCCCTAGAAAAGACGGTATCATTCATTAACAGTTTGATGAAACCGGTTTTTTTTTCGTTGCAAACAATCTACTAGTAAGCCTATTGTGTAGAAATCCAGAGACCGATGAGATCCTTCTAGCATGTCTGAAAGTGACACAGTGTTCAATGAGCGAAAATTCCTGTCTGTCATAAATTGAAATAAATGGCTCTCGTCTTGGGGAGGCTCTATGTATTGACGAACTTCTAAGTCTGGCCTTTACTCCTGATCTGAAATGGAACACGCACATCAAATCTGTTGCCAGGACTACTGGGGAAATGGTGGGAATCGTCCTACTGTTCCAGTTTGCTGATGCAGTTCTCTACCTGTTTAAGAGCCAAGTACATCTAAGGATGCAGTACTGTTGCCAAATATGGGCAGGAGCTGCGAGAAGCATCTTATCCTGTCTTGACAGAGTTCAAAATAGACTTCGTAGCCTACGGGGAGATGTCCCTTTCTCTTCCCTGCAACCTCTTTCCCACAGAAGAGGCATTGCGAGCTTGCCTCTACTTTATCGTTATTTTCATGGCAAGTGTTCGTCTGAGCTCCAATCTATGCCCCCTCCCGTCCCGACTTTCACGAAAAACACTCGTCTAACTGAAACCCCTATCAATAATTTACCCCACTCTTTATCCATACCTAAACCCAAACGTAGATCCCATGGACAATGCTGCTTTCTTAGAACTACACGCCTGTGGAATTCTGTTCCGTTTTCCTGCTTTCCAACTGACTACAATATGGTTGTCTTGAAGTCTAACGTGAACAAATTCTTGATGAGCAATCCCCTTAAGTAATCCAATTTACCAAATTTCCACTACTAAAAGATGACTACGACATGTTCACCTGGACCACTGTACACTCATTAACCCTCTTTCTACCGATCCAAGTTATGACAACAGGACCATTGCCAGCACCATCAAAATGCATCACTGGATTATCACGAATAACAGGGACGTGTCTAGGATGATGAAAACAAAGCTTTCGGTTACGGTTATGGTCTTTGGTGTGGTTTCAAGTGAAGGTCACATCATGCCACCGCACATCTTTGAAGTCAGCTTGAAAGTCAGCACCAAAGTGAACCTGGATATGTTGAAAAGTGTGGTGATCTTCTAATGCATTCATGTTGCCGCTGGCAGACCCTGAGTGTGATAACAGGATTCGGCACCGGGGCACAAATCCATAGAGACCCAAGTTTGGTTTCAGATGAAGTGCTACGACTTTGCACACTTCTCTCACTGCCCCCTCCTTCCCCAACCTTAACCCGCTGAACTACTTCGTTTGGTCATACGTCGAGAACATTACCAACGAGCTTATTATTATTTACTCATTAGGAGTAGTCACACAAGCCATCATCAAAGATGGCTCTTTGAGAGCAACTTATGGTGTTCCCTGGAGTCTGAGTGACAAGTCTCCCCAGATTTCTAGTACTTTCCACGTTTTTCAATAACCTTTGCAAAAGAATTTGCGATATCGCAACAGTCGCTTACCATTGATTTCTCGTTGGCGGTGACACGTGGTCTTCACTGGAATTTGGGTGGTAATAAGCCTCCCCAAGGTCTTAGTCCTCTTTGCACATCCAGTGGAGGTCTGGCTAGTGCTTTCTCTCCTCGGTCTTTCCAGCCTCATTGACCTTCATTATTTGGTATGGTGCCAGTTTATGTTGACACTCACAGAGGGAAGAAGGGGGAAGGGCAGTATTTTTCAATTATATATTTTCAGTTTTCATGATTCCATGTGATGTTTCTTTTGTTTAGCATTTCTAACCGTTTCTGTGTCCAATTTGTGTGTAGTTTATGTGTGGTGTTAGTCTCCACATTCAAGGGGTTTCCTTAATATTTCTGCAATTTTCATTATTGAAATTTGTTGTATCTTCTCTGTCATCATTCCGATTCAAATCTCTCCTGTTATTTTTTCAAAGAGTTTCGGTATCGTTCCTAGCGCTCTTACTATTAGTGGTGTTATATTTACTTTCTTCGTTCTTCAGATCCTTTTGAGCTCTCTGGCCAGTTCCGTGTTTTCGCTTCGCTTTTCAGTCTCCTTGATCTTCACTCTGTGGTCTGCTGGAACGGCAAAATCTACAATCTGACAGAACTTTTTCTTATTGTTAACTATTATGACATCTTGTCTTCTTGCTTGGATAGGCTTATCTATTTGTATATCCATGTTCTTTAGGATCTTGTGACTGTCATTTTCCAGTACTGCTATCGGTTTGTATTTGTACCATTAGTCTGTGTGTTCAAGATGCAATTGCTTTTTTTACATAGGCATCACCACTTATCAAGGCCGATCGGCCACTAAAGGATAAGGGTTAAAGAGTGTGGTGTAGTCAAAGGACAATATAGTAATCAATAGTAATGGAAGTTCGGTAAATTTGTTAACTTAAGTGGAACGGCTCATCAGAAACTTGTTCACTTTGGACTTGAAGACTACCATATTATAGACAGCTGGAAAGCAGGAAAACGGAAGACAATTCCATAGGCGTGCAGTTCTAAGAAAGAAGCTTTGATCATGGAATCTATGTTTAAGTTTAGGCACAGATAAAGAGTGGGGAAAATTATTGATAATGTTTTCAGCTAGTCTAGTGTTTCTTGTGAAAGTTTGACGAGGGGGGACCATAGATTGAAGCTCAGTCGAACACTTTCCATGAAAATAACGATAAAGCAGAGACAAACTCGCAACATCTCTTCTGTGAGATAGAGGTTGCAGCGAAGAGAAAAGGACATCTCCCACCAGGCTACGAAGTCTATTTTGAACCCTATCAATGCAGGACAAGTCTTTTCTAGCAGCTCCTGCCCAGATGTGGCAACAGTATTCCATCCTTGGACGTATCTGGCTCTTATATAGATAGAGAATTGCATCAGCAGTGAGATATCTACTGGATCGATAGAAGGATCCGACCATTTTTCCAGCGGCCTTGGCAACAGATTTGATGTACGTGTTCCATTTAAGATCAAGAATAAAGGTCAAGCCCAGAAGCCTGTCAAAACTTGAGGCCCCCCTTGCTTGCATAATTGCCAATGTACTGCCTTCCTCACTTAATTAATTTTTTTTAATAACTATTTTTATATTCTTTTTGGGCTAGTTTGCTGCATTCACTTATTATGTGGTTTATTGTTTCATCTGTTTGTCCGCAAAGTCTGCATCTGCTGTTTTCTTGTGTCTTGTGGTTTTTGCGTTTATGTGATTGGTTCTAATTTCCTTATCTTGTGCAACTGTTATTAGTGATTCAGTTTCCCTCTTAAGGTTTCCTTTTTGTAACCGTGTAACTGCTTCTTTTCCCATTTTTCTTTCCTTGTCTTATTCGTTGTCTCTTTTTCTATCTTCTTCTTCACTGTCTCTTGCTGCAGTAATTATTCTTTCGGTGTTCTGCATTATGTATTTTTTCTAATCCTTTTTTTGTAATTTGCACAGTCTTCTATACAGACCAGCCCTCTTCCTTCGTCTTTCCTTTTCACATATGATCTGTCAGTATCACCCTTCTGGTGTAGGGTATTGTGTATCGTCATGAGTTTTCTGGTCAAGGTTCCTTAGTTCTTCTTTGATCCAGCTTATAAACGGCCCAGAGTATATTATTAGTGACACTGCCTACGTGTTTATTCTTTTAATTAGGTTTCAACTATTTATTTTAGTTTCGAGGAGCTTTCTTGATATTCTAAAGTATTCCTTTCCTATTTTCTCTTTCATTTCCGCGCACAGTACCCAAGATGGCCGACCTATAACAACGTGGGGATGGAATTTCTTTTTCCAAACGAACGCACCAGGTTTATCATGTACAAAATTAACTTTTTATTGGTAACATCGGATGGAAATCACATCCGACGAGTTGATGAGAAAGAAAATTTTTATGAAAACACAAAACATAAAATTGTCATCACATTAACGAAACGGCTGTAATGAAGAGATCCAAGATGAAATAAAAAAAAGTTATATAAAAGAAAAAATGTAAGTCTTTGAATGTCAACCAAATTTTGTACTTTATATACATACTAGCGGAGGTAACCGGCGTTTCCCGGGTGTTTAGAGATGTGTGTGTGTAAGGGTGGGGGTAAAGAATAAGCGAAGTAATAACCCTATTTAAATATTAAAAAAAACAATGTCAAACTTCCTAAAAAATCGGAAAACCCCATACCAAAAAAAAAACAAACACACAACAACAACAAACAGCTAACAAACGTAAAACTTATTTGAAATAGAAAAAAAGCAAAAATAAGGGTAGAAAATGATAAACGTGTTCGGAAAAACAAAAACAAAAAAACACAGCGAAAAGCGAAAAAAAAATGGCATAAATAATCCTTCGATTCTGTTAAGTCCATGGTGCGTTTCACCCAGTGGAAACATAGAACGAAAAGGAACGTTAAAATTCCATTCCAGTTTTTTTAAGCAACTACAAAACGAAATAAAACGGGAATGATGTTTTATATGTTTAGTTTATAAAACAGAAATGGAAAGAATCATTTTTTTTAATGTAAAAATGTTTGGGGAAAAATGGTAAGTAAGCAACGTAAAAGTAAGCGTAGGGTATAAATTAATGTTTGTGGGAATGTTGCTATCTGTTAATTCCGTGGTGCGTTTCACCCAATAGGAAGCATAGAACGGAAAGGCACGCTGAAATTCTATTCCAGGTTTTTTAAGCAACTACAAAATAAAGAAAACCCAAACCAATGTTTCTTCGTAACGGTGTCCCGTGTGAATGATCACGCAACGGTGTAAGTGGTGATGGAGTTAGGAGGAATTAATTAGAGAGAAAAGATTTTACTACTTCCATTGATTTTAACTGATTTTGGCAGTGGACGCTCATCAGAAAAATATAGGAATCTACGATTATCGAGGAAGTGGAGAGGTAATATGCTTATAAAACACCTCAGATAGAGTTTGTGCATATTACATTTGCATGAAATGTCTTGATTTTTAATCCTACTAAGGTCAAAATCAGGGGGGGGGGAATGAGTTCATTTTATATATATATAGGGATATATATATATATATATATATATATATATATATATATATAACCCGATATATACTATTGGAGTAATGGATGGCCCCTATTTAAGGTCAACGTCATCAGTATCAGCACTATAATTAGTCTAATATTTCCAATTAAATATGATATGTAATTTAGTAGGGTATTGACTCGGTATTTGGGCGAAGGGTTGAATTTCACTGTGTTAGGAGTTTATGGTCTAGTACAACCCTGGGGAATATGTATGATTGGTTGTTATTGAGAACAGGCTACATAATATATTATGAGTTGGAGTATATACACAACACGTAAATAATTACAGACACGACACAGATACATTACATACACACTTGTTATATAGACCAGCTATTTGGAGGTTGAAGTTTCAATCCTCAGTGCGAGCGATACAAAAAAAAAAAAACATCTGCGAATTACTTGTGACTTCTACCTGATTATGGCTTACGGAAGGAGAGCAAGTTACACCATGGATTAAATATAGGGTTCCGTCCGAAATTCGACAAAAACAATTCCGAAGTTCGACAAGAGACACCTGCAGAAGATCGGGGCTTACACCGAATGAAAGATCTCTTCATTAAGTATGCATACTTTACGGATCTTTCTTGTATTTGAAAAATTGTAAAGGTTGAGGGGGAGGAAGGTTGCATTACAGAGAAGAAGTCTGCGAGGACATGACACAGATTAGGTTGGATAAGTCTTCCGGGTTTGTAATTTTATAATTATTTATAAATAAAAAAAATATTTGTCTACTTTCCAATCGTAACATTTCAGTATTTCATCCGTCACCATTGTAGATAAAATCGAATACAGACCATATGAAATATAATTCTTTGTTATGATTTTTCATTGGAGGAAAGTGTCTTCAATTACAGGACTGCACGACGAAAACAATCGCCGTATCCGGTGAAGAATCATACAAAATGTTATGTTTGTGAACTGTGTGATTGAATATGTATATACAACCGCTGCCCTAAGTATGAAAATCACACGTTATGTAGAAGAACACTTTATAGATTCACAAGTATATAACATAAACGTTTTAGATCAATTATACATACGTTTAGAGATACACGAGGCATATATGCAAGAAAAGAGGAACATATTAACCACTAGACGATAATCTACACACACATACACGCATGCGCGCACACACACACAGACACACACATATATATATTTAGTCATCCATATACAGTACTGTTTCGCTTTTTCACAGCTCATTAGTGCGGCTAGACAAGCAACTATCTCGAGCCAAGATCTAGACCCAACCGCCCAAACGACAGTCGGAGCTTCTAGCCATTGCGCAATTTGGCTGCTGTTATGCCGTGAGGGAATTAACAATGTTTTGACACTGTCCAAAATACCTAAGCTCAATTTGTTTACACAAAGAGCATATATATATATATATATATATATATATATATATATATATATATATATATATATATATATATGAAGAGTATAAGAAGGCTTTGGCAATGCAGAGAAGCGGATGTTAAAATGATGTGATGTATGGACAAAAATTGACAAATGAAAGAGAGTTTTGTAGATTACGTTATTTTTTCTATCTTCTTTTATTAATATATTTTTCACTTTTTAAACATTTCTTTTGGTCCTTTTCTTTCTGAAAAAAATATATTATTGAAATATCAAAGGCTACTACCATCCCGGTTATTTCAAATATAAAGTCTATTTTTCAAGCAGTAACTTCCTATAATGTGACTATTTCTTTGCACAGAGAATTTGCGATAAACGCAGATTCAGTTTGAATGAATGCCAAAAGTCGACTGGCTTGAATAACCAACATCTCCCTTTGTCTGCTTCGTTGGGATCCACTCTCCTTTTCACTTCTGGAAACAAGTCAGGGTTTTCATAGGAGCGTATTAACTCAATACTCACAATTAATGAAAATCCTTTCAAACCCCAAAAGCAACAAGCCTATGTCAAAGTAACAAACTTTATGAAAATGGCGACCGAACCATCGGAATCAGTTCACCAAAGATCAAACCAGGGGCACATTGAAGAGCCCAAAGACGTATGCTCCACCACCGTGCCTTTAGCAGAGGAAGGTGAAACAAAAAAGAATATTTCAAAACACAGCCTATTCATCTCGTGCGTATCTAAACAATGTCATATTGTCTATTCATCAGAAAAATATAGGAATCTACGATTATTCACATTAACAAATATATAGACATACACATCATTGCCCCTCGTGTCTTATATTAAATTCCAAATGATCGTTTCTGACTAAAATGACATTTATCTTGTAAACTTATAGTCGTATCAATGCTTCGTTATATAATCATGCTTTCCTTATTTTTCTTAAAAAAATTGTTCATGTTAAATTAGCACTTTTTTTTACAAAGGTGTCACAACTTATTAAGGCCCGATGGCCACTCGAGGATAAGTGTTAATGAGTGTACAGTGGTCAAGGGTAACATGTAGTCATCTTTAGAAGTTGAAATTTGGTAACTTGGATTACTTAAGAGGATGGCTCATCAAGAATTTGTTTACGTTGGACTTTAAGACAACCATATTGTAGTCAGTTGGAAAATAGGAAAACGGAACACAGTTCCACAGGCGTGCAGTTCTAAGAAAGCAGCTTTGTTCATGGAATCTACGTTTAGGTTTCGGCACAGATAAAGAGTGGGTTAAATTATTGATACTGGTTTCAGGTAAACGATTGTTTTTCGTGAAAGTCAGGATCAGATGAGCACTTTGCCATGAAAATAACGATAAAGCAGAGGCAGGCTCGTGATATCTCTTCTGTGGGAATAAGGTCCCAGGGAAAAGAAAAGGGCACCCTCCCCCACTAGGCTACGAAGTCTATTTTGAACTCTGTCAAGGCAGGATAAGCTGCTTCGACTAACTAGTGACCAATATGCTTTATTCTATTCGTTATTATGCAAATTTTATAGACAATTTATATTAATTGTTGGTGTGGTACTTGACAATACATAAAACTGTCATCGTCGTCCAAAAATGGCCAGAGACCACGCTATAAGTTGTTATACAGAGTTGCTGTTGGTGTTATATTGATCAGTTAGCTGACACAGTGCAGTTACTCTCTTCCCAAATTTTTTATGACATTTATACCGACTGAAAACGAGTCAAATTCATTAACAGACAAAGTATGTGTGTGTGTGTGTGTGTGCGTGTGTGTGTTCATATATATGCATATACATATAAAATTTCTACTTTAGAGACATCGGGTTGGGTTATAGCTGGTCACGACGATCACATCCCTTATTCGAGACGAAAGTAGGTTCATTCCACTGTCAGATTTCGTTGCGGTTTGCTTGATTTGTGTTAATAAGACTTTCTTTTGTGCGGCGCGTTTGCTCAGTTGGTAGAGTGCTTGCCTCGCATGAAAGAGGGTCGGGTTTCGAATCCAGAATTCAGATGTGTCTAATCGATGAGTCCAAATGAGGGCGAAACTCGAGTCTTGGTTTGTTAGCTTTCATGGCTCTTGTGAGCTGCGACGTTGTCTGGCTATGGAAATAATTATATATATCGATGTATATATATGTATGTATACATATATGCATATATAACTATAAGTAAATATATATATATACATATATATACATATATATATGTGCAAAAATGTTTGGAGATGTACGTATACTTGCATATAATATTTAGCGAGTCACAACACGTTGAAACGTGTTTGCAAATGCATTAAAAATGATTAATAAGAAATAATGTAATGGGCGGTGATGAATAGAAAAACTTGTAGGCGTCGATCGAATTAGAAAAGAACTGGAGTTCATAAGATGCGATCAGTAAAACTGCGTGTTCAGATATAAAAGTGTTATTTAAAACCTTAAGTGAGGCAGGCCAGCGAAAGTGCTATTTCGAACTTAATCATGAAAAGCATGCTAATATGCTATTTCTGACTTAAACTCCATATTGAGATTTCCGAGTAAACAGTACAGACTAATAAAAATTAACGATTTAAGGCTTTCGTGTGACAGACCAACGAAAATGCGATTTTAAACTTAAATATGATTAACTCAACGAAAATGTGATTTGAAATCTAAGTATGACTGACAGCGAAAATGTTATTTGAAAATGATGTTTGACTGACTCAATGAAAATATGATTTCAATCTTAAATATGACTAACTCAACGAAAATGTGTTTGAAAATGATGGCTGACTGACTCAATGAAAATATGATTTCAATCTTAAATATGACTAACTCAACGAAAATGTGATTTGAAAATGATGGCTGACTGACTCAATATAAATATGATTTCAATCTTAAATATGACTAACTCAACGAAAATGTGTTTGAAAATGATGGCTGACTGACTCAACGAAAATATGATTTCAATCTTAAATATGACTAACTCAACGAAAATGTGATTTTATATTGATGGCTGACTGACTCAATATAAATATGATTTCAATCTTAAATATGACTAACTACACCGAAAATGTGATTTGAAAATGATGGCTGACTGACTCAATGAAAATATGATTTCAATCTTAAATATGACTAACTCAACGAAAATGTGATTTTATATTGATGGCTGACTGACTCAATATAAATATGATTTCAATCTTAAATATGACTAACTCAACGAAAATGTGATTTGAAAATGATGGCTGACTGACTCAATGAAAATATGATTTCAATCTTAAATATGACTAACTCAACGAAAATGTGATTTTATATTGATGGCTGACTGACTAAATGAAAATATGATTTCAATCTTAAATATGACTAACTCAACGAAAATGTGTTTGAAAATGATGGCTGACTGACTCAATTAAAATATGATTTCAACCTTAAATATGACTAACTCAACGAAAATGTGATTTTATATTGATGGCTGACTGACTAAATGAAAATATGATTTCAATCTTAAATATGACTAACTCAACGAAAATGTGTTTGAAAATGATGGCTGACTGACTCAATTAAAATATGATTTCAATCTTAAATATGACTAACTCAACGAAAATGTGATTTTATATTGATGGCTGACTGACTCAATGAAAATATGATTTCAATCTTAAATATGACTAACTCAACGAAAATGTGATTTTATATTGATGGCTGACTGACTAAATGAAAATATGATTTCAATCTTAAATATGACTAACTCAACGAAAATGTGTTTGAAAATGATGGCTGACTGACTCAATTAAAATATGATTTCAATCTTAAATATGACTAACTCAACGAAAATATGATTTGAAAATGATGGCTGACTGACTCAATGAAAATATGATTTCAATCTTAAATATGACTAACTCAACGAAAATGTGATTTGAAAATGATGGCTGACTGACTCAATGAAAATGTGATTTGCAACTTAAATATGACTAACTCAACGAAAATGTGATTTGAAAATGATGGCTGACTGACTCAATAAAAATGTGATTTCAATCTTAAATATGACTAACTCAACGAAAATGTGATTTGAAAATGATGGCTGACGTACTCAATGAAAACGTGATTTGCAACTTTAATATGGCTGACCAGGAAATATGTGATTTGAAACTTAAGTATGACAGACCGACGTTTGTCTGACTTATATATACCTGTAGTTTATCGAATGATAGTTAAGTTTACCTCTTTTCCAGGATGAGAGTAGCACGTATGACTAAATAATCCAACCGTATTCATTAGAATGTCATGTTGGTTTTTCATTCTTGCCAGAACTTTAAGGTAGTTCATGGATAGTAATTTGTTAACTGTTTACCGGGTTCATATCTCGCTTTCACATTTCGTAAGAGAAGTTAAACAGGATCAAACTGATGATGGAAAGTAGCAGAGAAAGAATATGCTGACCTTTAATGCATCCAAAATAAACCTTCTATTTTTCACCATCAGCGCACTGATCCCTCCTTAATCCCAATTGAAATGGACTACTTCCGTCTTTATGAAGCATCTTGCTGCTTTATCTGACCTTCACTCTTGACCTGAAATAGAAGGTTTACATTAGATTCGTTGTCAATGTTACTGGTTGAAAATGGATGAATCATTCTACCAAAAGGAAACTCACTCTGTAAATTTAGTGAGCAGAGCCATTTTCCATTCCTTATTTCCTCTTCCTGATAGAAGAGACGTAACGAACCTGTCTTTGCTCTATCATTATTTTCATGGCAAGTGCTCAACTGAGCTTCTATCTATGTCTCTCCACTGCAGAACATTCGTATCGCACACTCGTCTAGCTACAAGAACTGTCAATAACCTCCCCTGTTCTCTCTCTGTGCCTAGAACTAAACGAAAATTCCATGAGCAACGTTTCTTTCCTAGAATTATTCGTCTGTTGAACGTAATACTGCAGGGCTGTTCTCTACTGACTATAACAGGGCCGTTTTAAAGTATAGTGTAAACAGGATCCTGTTGCGCCGTCCTCTTAAATAATCAAACACTACCTAAGTTCCACAATTACCGATTATGACGATGAGGTCTCACAGGCCACCTTACCCTAATTAATTCTTATTCTTGAGTTGCTTTTGGGCCTTGATAAGCAGTAACCCCGTCCCTAATAAAAATCCCCCCCTTGATTTAAATTTGACCTAATCTTACACCTGAAGTTTAATTGGTCTCACAATTCTTGATCTATTCTTGAAAATTTATTGACTTTTCTAGCATTTGTGTTAACGTGAATGAGGCACCATGTCAAATGCCTTCTTATAATCTACCTACTTCATGATATGGAATTACCGTATATTTCCGCGTATAAGGCGACTGTCAGATAAGACAAGGTACAAAATTTTAATAAGTTTATTACATATCGATTGTATAAGACGACTGCTAAATCACGAAACCATGTTTGTTTAGTCTAAGCTAGAGATTGCAACACCCGGTATCTTATAAAATATTGGTTTTTAAAGATGATCTTTTAACTTTAAGGATCGTCTTATACGCCGAAATATACGCTAGTTCTTTGCTTGCAGTTTATCAGAATAATTGTATCAAACAGAAGCTGACTTTTGGTGTCACGTGATCCTTTTTCGTAGCCTTTATGTTCCTTAGACAGTAAACGGTTTTGTTCCAAATGACCATAATTTTTTTAATATCATTATTGGTCACTACTAGAAGTTCCCACATAGGTCATTATCATAGATGACTTACTGATAATAACCGGTGGTGTTCCCTGGAGTTTGGGTGACAACAAGTCAGCACAGTTTTCTAGTTATCTCCACCTTCTCCAATTTACGAGCCCTCCTTGCCAAATGTTCACAAAAAACACTCTATTAGTTATAACCAATATAAAAAATTCCCCCCACCTTCTATCTGTGCCTAAACTAGACGCAATTTACCTGAACAATTTTAGAACTGCCCACCTGTGAAACACTGTTCCACTGGTCTGCTTCCCGACCGACTGCAATATGATAGCCTTCAAGTCGAATGTAAGCAAGTAAGCTGTCTTCTTAAATAATCCAAATTCTACTCAATCAATCAATCAATCAATCAATCAATCAATCAATCACGACACTACCACCTTACATTTATTAACCCTTACTCTCGAGTGGCCATCGGGCCTTGATAAGTGGTGATTTCCTTGTAAAAAAATGGCTTTGCGTTATCACAAAAGTCGCTTACCATTAATTTCTCGCTGGTAGTGACAATTTGTCTTCTCCGAAATTTCGGTAGCCTCCTCAGTAGATCCGTTGCCAATGTCACTGGTTGAAAATGGATGAATCATTCTACCGCACGAAAAGGAAACTCACTCTCGAAATTTAATGAGCAGAGCCATTTTTCATTCCTTATTTCCTCTTTTTGATAGAAGAGGCGTAGATCACTTTGCACTATTCCAGTGGAGGTCTGGTTAGTGCTTTTCCTTGTTTTTTTTTCATCTTCCTTGTTTTTTCACAATTATTTTCCGCGGTATCAGCCAAAACGGATACAATTGTTTTCGGTAGGGATTAGGGTTAGGGTTAGCTGATGCAATTTTTTTTCGGTACAATTTAAAATATTTATAGTTTTAGTTGCCTTCTGTCGCTTTCTTATATGTTTTTTGTTTTACTTCTGTTGAAATTTTTATATGGTTGGGTAGTGTTCGTAGTTTGTATACGTTGGTTCCTGCATTTGAGGATTTTCCTTAACATTCCAGTTATTTCCATCATTGTTTTCCACACATATGCTTCATTTTTTCCGTCTCTTTGATCTTTTAACCTGTGGTCTGCTGAGGCAGCAAAATCTACCATTTGGCAGTTTTATTCTTCTTATTAATTATTATGACGTTAGGTCTTCTTGCTTGGATGAGTTCATCTGTTTCTCCTTCCGTGTTCCATAGGATTTTCTGGGTTCGTTTTCTAGTACTGTTTCCGGTTTGTATTTATACCATTTTTCTTCACGTTCAAAATGCAGTCGTTTGTATGGTTTTGCAGTGTACTGCTTTACTGCAGTCGTGTCTGTTCTTGTATTCTTTTTAGATAGTTTGCTATAGTAAATTATTGTGTCATTTACCGTTTCGCTTCTTTGTCCACAATCTGCATTTACTGTCTTCCCGTGTTTTATCTCTTTTAGATTTAATGTAGTAAGTTATAATCGCATTGTTGTATGCAGGTCTAAATTACGATTCAGTTTCTCGTTTCAAATGTTCTTTTCTTAGCCATGTCTTTTCAAAGATCTATTCTCTTGTTATTCTTATGATTCGTCCGTGTAGCTGTTTTACTTCACACGTTTCTTTCTGTTTCTGGTTTCACTGTATTGTTCATTTTGACACTATATGCGGTGATCAGTCGTTCTGTTTTATGTATTTTTCCAAATATATTTTTGTATTTTCCACACAGTTTTCTGTACTTACCAACCGTCTTCTCCCTTCGTTCCTTTTCATATAGTGTCCGTCAGTATCATTTCTCTGGTGTTGTACATGGTGCATGGTCATGAGTGTCTTCGTCTTCTGGTCAACATGTTCTTCTTTCAGCCAACCTTTTTTTTTTTTTTTTTTTACACAGTGATCACCACTTATCAAGGCCCGGAAGCCACTCAGGGATAAGGGTTATTTTTTTATTTTATTTTTATTTATTTATTTTTTTAAAGCCATGTTTGAGCCAGAGCACCGTTCTCGCGATTCTGTCCAGGTGTTTATTAATTTAGCTAGATTTCTAATATAAATTTAATTGCTGTAGATTTGATGGTGTCTGCTTCCAGAATTCATTTTCTCTTCTTGGATGGGCGGTTCCATGCCATCCGCTCTCTTCAGTTTTTGCCTTTTCATCTCAAATCAGTGTACACTTTTCCATTCCATTTAAATGTCCAGAATAACATGCTGATTGTGTTTATCAACTTTTCCAATTCCATTTTGCCTTTTGAAAATAGCTTCGTATTATCCAGATACATGAGGTGATTTATTCTTTCTTCTGTGTCTGATATCTGGCATCTGTATACTTTCGTAGTACATGTAAATCGAGGCTTCAACCTCGAAAATCAGTCCGACAGTGGTCTATTTGCTGTCGGATTGACGCAAAATGTTCTGTGTAGCCATAAGAACTCAATCCTCAAACCAATTGATTGCTTGGGGACCAATCGCAGCTCACCGAGAGTAAATCTTCATATACCTCCTCGTAGAGACTTTGTCCACAATACATTGTAGTCTACATTGCACTGTAGAGAACCTACTGTTGATTTTATGAAATTATTTTTATATTTTGAACTGAAGTTTAAAATGCACAAGTCAAGTATTATGGTTTAATTGTGATCTAAACAGAAACATTCATTTTGAACACACCTGTCTTATCAAAGAATTTGCTGTTGATTTTATACGACGAACCCTTCTGCTTGCGCGATGATAGAACTTCTTAAATGTACTTGTTATGTTGGTCCAAATAAAACAATTGCTTATTTTATCAAAGTTTTGGATATTTATCGGAGGCATTCCGATACAAAATCTAAGAACACCCCAAACGCATAAAGTACATTTGCATGAAATTAAAAAAAATAATCAGCGCATACACAAACAATCAAGAATTATAAACGCATACGGAATTGGGAATGAACTCGCACACAAAGTGCCTTATATATATATATATATATATATATATATATATATATATATATATATATATATTGTAGCAGGGCGCCTAGCGTTACACGATCATAAAATACGCTTAAATATGATATTTTAATTATACATATTTCGTATTTATTTTTTATAGAGCTATTAATTATTATATTTTACCCAATATTCGTAATTTCAAAAGTTTAAAATAAATAGTATGACTTAGGTACCATCAGCAAGTATCAAAACCAAAACACTTAGCCCTTCAGCATTATTCGCTACATCTGAGTTAAAGCCCCATGCTTATCAAAACTTTACAAATTAACCTACTTAAACGTATAAATGTACAGGGCGGCACACTTAAAAGTAGTCCTAAATGTAGTAGAGATGAGGAACATTCTTTTATTGTTTAAATTACCTGTAGTGTCAGAAACGATGCTGGAAGTGCTCCCCGTTGACATCTGTGCATTTCTAGGCACGTTTTACAACGTTTACAGATACTGCCTGTAGATCTTCTCTGGTGATTCTCCTAATAGCGTTGGTAATGTTCTCGTTTAGATGGTCTAGATTGTGAGGATTAGCTGCATAAGCTTTTTTGTTTTAAAGTCCCCTAAAGATAAAAATCACATGATGATAAGTATGGGGAACATAGTGGCGATAGCCATTTGCTTATTGTTCTCTCTTCCGTAAACATGTCATGAACTCGTGTCAGTGATCTGTGAAAGGTATGGCATGTACCGCCATCTTGTTGGAAAAATAATTGCATTTTGTCTTGTGGTGTCAGTTGGTCGGTAAGAGAAAGATTAGATAGATCGGGCTACTTTTAAGTGGGCCGCTTAATCTGAACAAAAAAAATTATTAGAGAAAGATTAGAGGAGATCGGGTTACTCTTGAGTGGACCACCCTTTATATTTGCGCACGCGTAAAGGATAAAGATTAATTTTAGTTAAGCCTGTAAAGTTCCTATTTTTTTTAATTTTAAAATTGACCCATTAGCAGCTTTTTTTTTCGACTAAAAACCAAATCGAATTGGTTACACACGTCTGAATCATCTATTTATTAAATTTCAAGTTTGCCGACTAAAAATTAACGGAGGTAGTGTGATAGATGTATTGTAAGTCCGAGTACTTTCCAATCGTCCAGAATTCATCGTCAAGGATACATTAATCCAACCCCTACGTATCAACTCCCTAAAATTATAAATCAGATGATATCTTTTATTCCTAACAAATACGGCATCAAATCAACAGAAGAACTTATTCAGACTCTTAGGAAGAAGAAACATGAGAATGATACCATTGCTTCTTTAGATGCCGAAAATCTATTCGCTAATGTTCCAGTAAAAGAAACAATAGATATTTTAATATATATATATATATATATATATATATATATATATATATATATATATATATATATATATATATATATATATATATAATCCTAATCAATGGCCCATTAAAATTAAACCTTACACAAGCTATTGTTGGCCTGTACAACAGAAGTCCCATTTTATGATCATCATGGAAACATCTTTGTACAAAAAGATGTTGTCATCAGCGCTGTTTTAGGTCCAATATTTAGCAACTTCTATAGGTGTGATTTAGAAAATAAAATCTTTAGCCTAATAAAAAACCTACGATATAATTCCCTATCTAGATGTTAATAGATTCTAACAGCAACAACGGATTCTCTACTTCGACCTATAAAAAAAACGAATAATAAAAATCCTTATACCCTGAATTATTTAAGTAAGTGCCCCTATCGATACGAATCTGCTTTAATTAACAACTTACTAACCTGGGCTAACTTAATATCAACTTCACCAACTATTTTAAAACATGAATTCAACAATATTAAACAAAAGTTAGTAAATAATGGATATATCAACCATTTTATTGATGACCAAATTAGGAAATTTAAAATTATTAATCGTAATAATACAAGATGCACACCTACACCTACTACACATATACAACTTCATTATAAACATCAAATGCATTATAATTATAGAATAGACGAAAAAGTATTAAAAATATTATTAATAAAATTGTGCAACCTATAGACCCTAACAAAAAAATAAAAATAATCATTTATTATAATAAATTAAAACCCTTTAACTTGATTATAACTAATAACCTCCCTCCCTCTTTGACTGAGTTTCTTGATAGGACTTAGTATATGAATTCAAATGTCCTTTGGGAGACCGTGTCTCTGACAATAAAGGTGAAAACATATGCATACATTTGACTACCATCACTTTGTCGAGGAGATTAACCATGCATCGTTCCGAAAACAGTGCTATATTTAACCACTTCACTAATCAACATTCCTGTCTTCTGTCCCAATTTGAGAAAATTTTAGTTGACAACACATGTATACTTGAACAAACCAATAATAAACGAAAACTTGAAATATTAGAAGCATTATTAATAAATCTATTATTTATTAATAAAATAAAATTTTATTTAATAACAAAATAAACTATTATTCATTAATAAAATACACTTTACCAATAGTAATAACATACTGAAATGTTTGTAAAGTTATTTATTTTAATAACTTTACAAACATTTCAGGATGCTATTAACGCTAACAAATAAAAAAAAGGATAAAATAAATACATAAATAAATAAAATAAAATAATTAATCAATGGAAAAATAATTAAAAAAAAAACCCCAATAAACTAAAGAGAAAAATAAAAAATAAAAAATGTATAAATTGTTCAAAACCAGTTATATTAATTTATCCTTGACGATAAATCCTGAAGGGTTGAAAAGTACTCGGACATGATAAATATGGTAATTACATCAGCCACTTCATGGCAGAAGTGAAGACAGAAATTGGAAAGGATCGAAAATAGAATTAATATACAAAAAGCGTCTATTTTATTTAATTATATATATATATATATATATATATATATATATATATATATATATAGAGAGAGAGAGAGAGAGAGAGAGATACATAGATATATATATATATATATATAGAGAGAGAGAGAGAGAGAGAGATAGAGAGAGAGAGGGGGGAAGAGGGAGAGTATCTAATATTGTATAATGAAAGATACATATAGAGATAAAAGTTATTGTGAGATAGAAATAGAGACAGAAACAGTATTATCTAATGAAAAGAGAAGATAGAAAGTGAGAGAGAATTGTTTGAAGGAAATGCACGCGCTCGAAAGAGAAAGAGGGAAAGAAAGAAAGAAAGAGAGAGAGAGAGAGAGAGAGAGAGAGAGAGAGAGAGAGAGAGAGAGAGAGAGAGAGAGAGAGAGAGAGAGAGAGAAAGAGAGTGAAAGCGAGTCAAGGGAAGTTATCGACGCAGTCAGTCGTCCTTTCAACGCAACGCAACGCACACCACGAAACACTCGCTCTGCTGTCTCGGCCTGACAGCTAGCCATCGCGCAAGGGTCAGTCTGTAGAAACAGAACCCGAGTGACAAAAAGGCGTTTGATTCCCCACCAAAAAAACCAATCATACCATACCACACTACGGTTATGTCGGTCATCCTCACCGCTTATTGCAGCTCCAAATCGGCAGCTGCGAGGAAGCAGATGCTTAAAAAGAAGAAGATCGAAGATAGGTAAGACGACTCACTTTGTATCCAACAACATCGCGACTCTAACAACCGCCGAGAGACGAAGACATGGCTCATCCGGTTGCGCCGTGTCTTTGTGAGACGAAATATATTCGTCACGTAGCGGATTAAACGGAATATTATAATAACAACGTGTGCACAGTGTTCAAGAAATGTATATATATATATATATATATATATATATATATATATATATATATATATAAATCAAACATCATTAAATATAGCAGAATTCAGTATATTCTTATTAACCGCAGAAAAATCCACTTCTGCGTCAAAATCAAAAACATTTATAGTTGTTCTATATGTATCACGGGCTCTTTCGATTCTTCGTTGAATCATCTTCATTTACGAAAAAAAACAAAAAACTAAAGAATTCTGTTATGTGTAACCATGTTTACTTAAATGAAAAATGCAACCTAAATACACACAACATAATTATATAGATGCGTGTGTGTGTGTGTGTGTGTGTGTGTGTGTGTGTGTGTGTGTGTGTGTGTGTGTGTGTGTGTGTATTATTGAATCCTTGTGTGTACATATTGAATTCGTATTGCTTATGTTTTGAATCGTAGGGAACCGTGATGCTAAAATTCAGAATCCTCTGTGTAGCTTAATCGACACACACACACACACACACACACACACACACACACACACACACACACACACACACACACACACACACACACACACACACATAAGAGCAAATAGTTAATAAAACATGTTAAAAACACTTTGAAAAAGAGTTGAAAACATATTTAATTTGAAAAGGAAACACTAAATAAATAGATCATTTATCAAGTGTTTCCTTTTCAAATGAAATGTTTTCAACTCTTTTTCCAAGTGTTTTTTAACATGTTTTATTAACTATTTGCTCTTATTATAAGCTCTATTTGGTTTAATCGAGCTTTTACATCCTGTTGAGATTACTTTATAAATATTAATTCTTTAATATTTATAATATACTTTAGTTTTACCATCTTGGATCATTTTGGTAATTTTAATTGTAATTTATATATATATATATATATATATATATATATATATATATATATATATATATATATATATATATATATATATATATATACCTGCATAATCAATGTACACTGTACATTACTTTTATAATGGTTCAGTAAATTCAGTCTCATGAAACCACTAGGAACTCAACCCGTAGGATTAATGATATCAAATGTGACCGATCGTTCATTCATGAGCCAATACTATGATACTGTGATCCATGGTTTAATATCAAATTATAATCATAGGATATGTTTTTTTAATTAGAGAGCTCAATGCATTTATCACAACGGAGCAAATAATTAACATGTAACACACTCGTCTAGCTAAAACCACTGTTCAGCAATTTCCTCTTATCTCTATATATACATAAAACTAAAAGCTTCTGTGGAACACAATACCAGCTTACTATAACATGACCGTTTTCAAGTCACATGTAAACAAGTTCTTGCTGAGCCGTCCTCTTAAATAATCAAGTTCTACCCAATTTCCAATATTATCGATCATCGGCCATCTGACAAACATTCACCAACATCCTCAAATGACTTTTAAGTCTAGAAAAGTTGTGACTCCCTAGTAAAAACAAACAAACAAACAAACAAACAAACAATCTCTAGCACATTTACAGACAATAATTATTTTCATCAACCCAACCATTGTCGAGTCTAAAGTTTTCTAATTATAAAATCGTTTGCAAATAATTGTATGTACCAAATTCTATGTATCAAATACTACCTCATAATACTTACTGTTCGTTTACAGACGCAGCGCAGCTGTTTTAGTTGGCAATTTCTATTTTTGACTGTACTCTGTAAATAATTATGTTTCTTTCCTGATTGTGTGAAATATTTAATAAATACAAATTGCATCATGAGTTTATTATAATAATAGCCGTCCCTATTATTAATTGAAACAAATTTTATAAAATTATAACGTTTTTCTTAAAGTAATTAAAAAAAAAATCTATATTTATAAAATTATTGGCTGTAAATATGTACTCCAAAAAATGTCATTCATTTTTAATACACAGGGATTATGAATTTTAAAGCTATTAGATTCCTTGACCATTAGGCTAGGAGCAAAGTGTAGTAGGCATTCTCATTCTACACTTAATTTTTTTGTCGTCTGAGGTAATTTGAATGTTTATGACAATAAAGTGACAAACATTTTTGGTCAGCTTGGTTTTCCTCACATTAAAAAAAATGACCTTATGCCTAACGGTTTCCTTCATGGAGAAGAAAGTAAACATGGACTTTCTTTTCGACAGTGTAATTTTTCCAAATTTCTTTCAATATTCGTTTTCTTTTTTTTATTATTATTATTTTACCTATTAACATGATTAAAAATGTCTGACCTGTTTGCGAAAAATCGAAATGCATTCTGGTGGTTTTAATTTTGTGATTAAATTATTATTTCAATAGTATCCTAGAAAAAATCGTTTTCTTGTTTTTAATATTTTACACTAATGATTTTTAAAAAAATTAGAATATGTAATCGATTGATAATAAATAAATAAAAATAATATAATGAAAGGCTTCTACTCTAATAGTTTTTTCTCTCGAACTGCTAGGCTTTGGAATTCCCTCCCCATTTCCTGTTTACCTGACTGTACCAATATGCAGAAATTTAAATGTAATGTGAACAAACATTTCTCTGCTCATCTCCCTACACAGTGTCTCCGTATATATGGCTCCAAATAGTAGCCCCTTACGTACAAGTGGCAATATGCCTTGTTTGGGGTGAATAAGGAATATATAAAAAATGTGTGTGTGTAGCCTAGAGACCACTACCACACACACACACACACACACACACACACACACACACACACACACACACACACACACACACACACACACAGAGGTGCGCGTGCACACATACATGCACATTGCTTATACATACAAGAAGTGGTCACACAATTATATTAACATAGAGATTTAAATACTGTTCAATGATATTGTCATCTGTGTTTGTGTCATTTCAGTATGTTTTTCATATTTCATAGACTACTATTATAGTGACGTCACCAGAACCCAAAATGATGCGTAAAACGTTGTCGAACAAAACGCGTGACGTAGTTCTTATTTACCATCCCTCGTCAAAAACAACATATACTTAAAACGTTCTTTATACCGAAGACACGCTTGCAGCCTGTGCTGTGTAGTAGCAACTGGTTGAAACGGTATATATATTCCGCCTTCTTCCTCTTTTTCGCGGAATTATCGATTCCCTCACGTCGATATTTCGAACACTTTTCGCACGTCCACGTGGCTATGGTGGACAGATGTTCCGTTCCCATTTCCGAACTACCAAAACGTATTTCATTTTCCTTTGATTACCCCACCTCACACCCGTCCGAGTTCTGTGTAATTTCATAAAATGGGTAAACGTGTGACCTTTTTTTCGGTGGCGAAAAAACAAAAACAAAAACAAAAACAAAAAAGCACTAAACAACGGGAACGCGCGGTGAAAGTATCCGCGACTTCACACATCAAATTTCAGATCGCTTGTTTTTCTTCATCATTAAAACAATGGCGTATGAATAGATATTTTTATGTATTGGATGTGTACTCTTTAACAAGAACATACACCCTTAAAAATAGCAGAGAGACAAATATATGCTTCGCCAGTGTTCGAACTATTGATATAAAATTATTAAATTACATTAGTAATCTAATTTGGTGCTTATTTATAATAAAACCCATTATCAAAACAAACATACAGAAAAATATTTGAAAACAAAACCATATGATGTTCGTATCCGTCACGAGACGAAGATGTCATATTCCAAAAATCACGTAAATTGATTAAATAGTTTTTTAAACCACGAAAATCAAATTTTATAATGAATGTTTTGATCCGCCATGTTTAATAGATGAAGGAGACAACTTAATTCGAACTATTAAGATCTAAACCAACCTTGTAATGGTTACAATTTCCTATTTAAACCACTAAAAATCATAAAAAATGATTTTCTATATAAAAAAAATTCTTGATCAATTTACGTGATTTTTGGAATATGGCATTTTCGTTCCGAACGGGCACTATAAAGAGTTCTCTGTAATTTAGCTGTTTTTTTAAAATATGTTTTCATTTTTATTTTTATATATATATATATATATATATATATATATATATATATATATATATATATATATATATATATATATATATATATATATTTTAAATATGTTTGATTCTAAATAAGCGCATATATATAATAAATTTATATATAAAGTACTTGTCCAGAATTTCTTGTCTTGATAAAAAAAAGTTTTAAAAATCTGCACGGTATACATATCCGTGACGGAAAGATAATTGTTACCAAAATTGATCAAGTTATTTTTAAAAAGAAAATCAAATTTTATAGTTAAATTACGAGCAACGATATCACAACGCCATTTTGAAAACAGTTTGGAGGAACAATGTAAATAACTCTAAGTAATTCATACTCGCGAGATTCTAGAAAAGCATTCTTAGTACGGGGAGGGGAGCATTAGAAAAACCCAAAATGACTTACAAATTGATTTATATATATATATATATATATATATATATATATATATATATATATATATATATATATATATATAAACTGTGTCCATCGCTTTATTGCAGATTACAAAATAATCAATATTTCAGTAAATATAAGTTATAAAAAGCTGAAAATTTCATCAAAATTCATGTTATATTTAAAAAGTTATGTTATTTTTTTAATATTCAAGGAATTTTCACCGTCCATCGCTTTATTGCAAGTCTTCTAAGATAACGTTTTAGTTCAATAAAACAAAATAAATTTATATTGAATACATTTTCTGGGGAAAATTAACAAAAACAAAGACACATCCCGAGGGCTAAGTGTCAAACAAACGAATTATTTGTCCACATATCCCCCATGTTTTGAAATTACATTAAACAACCTTTTGTCCACCGAGGAGGTCAATTGTTTGATCTGAGATGGAGTAATGGTTCTGGCAACGTCGACTATTTTGTTTCAAAGGGCATCCTTCGAAGAAAACTGCTCTCCTCCCTCATAAACTCCTCGTTTCAATATTGACCATAGGTGTTCGATGGGGTTAAGGTCCGGAGAACACGGTGGCCAGGACATGAGGGTTTCTCCAACAAAGTCCTGAGATCCAAGGAAGGATGTAGTTGCCCTAGCAGCATGAGATGGGGCATTCTCATGCATAAAAATTATCTTAAAACGACGTGACAAGGGAAGATCATCTAGCCATGGTAACAAATTCTCATTTAGAAAGGCAGTGTAGGCATTGCTGATGAGCTTGACACCTTCTGGCACTCGGAATGGTCCACATAGCTTATCCCCAATAATTCCCGCCCAAAACATTATGCCTCCACTTCCCTGTTGGCGACAAAATCTATAAGGCGTTGGAGTTCCATTTGGATTCCAAACTTTGGCCCATCCGTCCGGTCCATCAAGGGTAGCACGAGCCTCATCTGTAAACAGAACATTTTGGCAATCCATTTTCATATATTTTTGTGCCGAAGCCAATCGTTTTTCTTTGTGGGTTTGGCTCAATGGAGGCCTTGGAATAGGATTGATGTTCCTTGCCATTTCATTCAGTACATTGCATCGGGCTTGTCTGGACCTTGGTATGACTCCAGCCCTCGCAAAAATTGTTGCACTGGTGCTGTTTGGGTTGCGCACAATCTCTCTACGAATTTTTCGAAGATCCCAATCAGAAAGGTTCCTCCTTGTGCCCTTATCTTTCCTGGACTTGATGTTGGGGTTCTTGACGAATGTTCGGGGATCCCTTTTTAGTTCTGTGGCTAAATTTATGACCGAGAGTCCTTCTGCTAGTCCTGCAATAATCCTCTGCTTCTCGGTAGCTGTTAAACGTCCTTTTTTTTTGGCATTTTATGAGACCTGCAATAAAGCGATGGACGGTGAAAATTCCTTGAATATTAAAAAAAAAATAACATAACTTTTTAAATATAACATGAATTTTGATGAAATTTTAGGATTTATCTCACCTTAATACAGTCCTTGGATGGTGTAATTTTCAGCTTTTTATAACTTATATTTACTGAAATATTGATTATTTTGTAATCTGCAATAAAGCGATGGACACAGCTTATATAAAGTACTTGATCAATTTACGCGATTTTTGGTGTACGGTAGTTTATTTCTGTCACGGGTACGAACATCGTACATATTTTATTTAATATTTTTTTTCCCTAGAGAAATAAATTCTGGCCAAGGGCTTAATTTCTTATGATGTAAAGAAAAAACATCACTAACATTTGAGATTTTTTTTTAGAGTCGTGGATTTCTGCTTGAATTTTTTCAGGCGGCGGGAATTGTCTGACTTGCTATTTTCTTTCTTGCTTTCCCTCACCGCTTAAAATACTTTTGCTATGAAGGTAGAAAATAGCACATTTTTGTTGTTAACTTTAGTGTGACGGGACGGATTTATATGTACTTATATACAAACTAGGAGAATACCCATCTCAGCACAATAACATTCCCGAAGAGAACAGTTTTGCACCACTTTTACGTGCCCTTACAAAAAAAATCAGGATTTCATATTCCAAAAATCACGTAAATTAATTCTCTAAATTAAATTTAGAGAATAATAATACTAAACCTGTCTGTCTGTCTGTCTGTCTATCTGTCTGTCTGTCTGTCTCGCTCTCTCTCTCTCTCTCTCTCTCTCTATATATATATATATATATATATATATATATATATATATATAGTTTCCTAAAGAAAAGTTGCTTTTTTGTATTGTTTTTTTTTTATTAAAATTGGAATAAACATTCTCGACATAATGTCTAGAATGTTTATTCCAATTTTAATCAAAACCATATTACATTATTTTTAATCGAAAAAATGTCACACATTTTAATCTGAAGAGGAAATTGAAATTTAGAAAATTCTGTTTAATTGTTCTCTTAGGATCATGGATCAAATTTAAAACAAAATTAACATGTTTGAATTTTTAAATGGGAAGTTGCGCCCACATAATGCCTCCTAAAATCATTTAAAATACTCCATAAAACACCGAAGTTTCAAGAATATTTATCTATCAATGTCTTATATCAAGGGCTATGACAATAGAATATTCTTATCATTGTTTTGAATCTCCAGTGTATATCCGACACACTTGGACAGAGTTAATCAGCCGAGAACCACCTCACTCCATATAAAAGCATATAAGACATCAATGGATACACACTCGAGAGTCAAAACAATGAAAAGAATATGCTGTTGTCATAGCCCTACTTATAACTATTGTTAAAATTTCACAAAAATCGGAAGCATCTGAATTATCACGAATGATTCTCAAACCTCAATTAATCTCTTTGTGCACAATTAAACTAAATATAGCCCTGACAGCTATATTCCAAAATTCATAGTGATTAATCAATTAGTTTAGAAATATTCAAATATAATAAAATATAAACTTAAATATAAACAAATAATAATAGCTAACATTATATCTATAAATAAATACACATTGAACTTTATAATAGAGTAGAGGATGGCGGATTGTTGCTAAAGTACGCAGTAAAAGTTTTCATAAAAATAAGCTAATAATAAACGAAGTCTAATACATATTCTAATATATAAACGGCTATATGTCTGTCTGTCGCCATATTTTCAAACTCTATTTCCTCAGAAACTAAAAGTCATTAAGTTTTTAAGGGGTCAAGAATTAATCAAAATTGAAAAAATCGAATACATTTTGTAAATTCATCTTATATTATTATTTATTTATTTTTTTTAAAATCAGTTCATATGTGCGTCGCGTTGGTACAGTGGTAAGAACACCAGTTTTGAATGCTATAGTTTTGATTTCGGTTTCGATTCTAGCTGATGGCCCCCAAATACTTTTTTTTAAAATCATGACTTTATAACAATGTATACGAAATTTGGACAAATTAAAATATTATATCTAAGCGTATTTTACGCCGGGGGAAAGCCCCACCCCCATTTGCATCATTTGAAAAAACAAAAACAACAACAACAACAAAAAAAAAACAATGTAATTTACAGATTGATATTCTTAAAAACAATGGCGTATGTATTGGATGTATTTTATGTATTGGATGTATTTTATGTATTGGATGCCTTTTATGCATTGGATGTATTTTATGTATTGAATGTATACTCTTTAACAATAATATACACCCTTAAAATAACAGGGGAAAAATATGCTTCGCCTGTGTTCTGAACTATTGATATAAATTATGTTAGTTGCTTAATTTGGTGCTTATTTAAAATTAAATCGATTTTCAAAACAAACATAAAAAAACTTTATGATGTTCGTATCCGTCACGTGACGAAGACGTCATATTCCAAAAATAACATAAATTGATAAAATAGTTTTTCTTTTTAACTAAGCAAATAAAATTGTGTGACGAAGCAAGACGCTATATTTTGATCCGCCATGATTAATAATAATAAATAAAGGACATTGTATGTTTATAAAGTTGAGAAATTTTATCACAGCGGCAGTGAGATTAAAATACCGCAATAGAAGAACAATAGTTTGCATGCGATTGACATCTGCAGGTTAACTAATTTGCTTATTGCTTTATCAAAAGACATCTTATTAATCTCATTCTGATTCTTGTTTGATACAACGATTGTTTTTATTTTAATACTAGCTGTACCCAGCCACGCGTTGCTGTGGCTCAGTTTGTCTGAATGAGAAAAAACAACAAAAAACAAAATGTATGTTTTATGTTTATGTTCTCAATAGTTGTGGATACACAATATTTTTAGGTGTCCTTTTTTCTGTGCAGATGTAGAGATTATGTGATTTTCCGACTGTAAAACACGCAACATATACTTGTTCATGTGAGAAGCAATTAGTGTATAGATGTAAGTCACACAACACCAAGCGAATTGTGAAGTACAATATATTAAATTAAAATGGTATACTAGTTCAAATCATTCAATGCACGTTCACTGCCCGTTCTTCCCGAGGTTGACAGAAGGAAAAACATGAGGGTTTAATTTTACTATAGACGTGTTTGCGAGCACGCACTGGAAAATCTCGCAAAGTAAAACATTTAGCTGGTGTTCTTTTTGTATGAAAGTGTAGTGTTTTATCAAAAATAAATCGATAAAAAATCGAAAAGAAACCTGTTTAAAGAAAAAAACCAACAAAGTAAGTGGGAGACCGATGATAATTCAGAAGGAAGAAAGAAATGTTGTAGGATAAGTTTAAAAAAACGGAAATAGTTTGGTAAACTATTGTTTTTTATTCAAAGAAAATATATTGCTTTCAAGTATAATTTATGAGAATATTCGCAAATATTTTGGTGCATCTTCGTTATTGTAGTGAAATTCGGAAATCGAAATATTTATTTTCAAGTGAAACCAATAGTATCTACTGAATTGCCCATGTCGCAGTAATGAAAATATCCAAAACTTATGAAAAAAAAACCGATAAGGTGGAAATTAATTATTTAAAAAAATGTTTTTTTCGAAGAAATTAGAAATTTTAGCTATTTCCGTTGCTTACGTCACACGCGACAAACATAGCCGAAATCATTTGTTCGTGTAATCATGGAAGACCGAAATAATTGTGATGTGACAAATAGATAGGTAACACTGCTTATTGTTGTAATTGACAAAAAAATGTAAGTAGTTATGTTTTTTTTTTATAAAGTAAATATTAACTTTTCGGCTAGCCGATATCACTGCAATAATAAAGAAGCACCCTTTTTATCGGCCGACGTATACAATGAACACAGTTATATATTTTTTGGTACTCTTGTAGAATTTGACCCAGATCCTCGGGATTTTTTGTCAATTATGCTTCGGGCTCGAAAACCAAACAAAACCCTACAGTAAATTTACTGAATATACATCTCTCTCTCCCTCCCCCTCTCTGTCTGTCTGCCTTCCTGCCTGTCTGTCTGTCTGTCTATCTATCTGTCTGTCTGTCTGTGTCTCTCTCTGTCTCTGTATCTCTCTCTCTCCCCCCCTCTCTCTCTCTCTCTCTCTCTCTCTATATATATATATATATATATATTTAGTTTCCTAAAGAAAAGTTGCTTTTTTGTATTGTTTATCTACTTTTATTATTATTTTTGCATTTTTTTATCGACAAAAGTTGTTTATTTTTTCAAGAAAAATTAATTTTTTTACCGTAAATTGTTAAGTGGAAGTTTTTTTTCAAGAAAACATACATTTTTCAAAAGTAAACGTTTTTTTTGGCAAACAGAATTTTTTATCAGAAAAGATAAATGCTTTTTATGAAAACTGTAAATTGTTAGGTGGAAGTACAGAAAATTTTTTTTCAAGAGAATGTACAACTTATATTTTGTCAACAGATGCAAAAAAAAAAAAAGAAAAACCACAAAAATGTCGATTTAGTGTTTGAACATTTGAACAATGCTCGGCTTAATCTAATGATTGCCGGTCAAGTTCTAACCATAATTGACGGAAAAGCCGGAGGATACCTATAGGCAATTTCAATAAAATGAACATCGTTTCAGAAACGATCGTACAATCGAGTTGATTTTGTTTGGTTTTCATTTTGAAACTGATTTTTAATTCCCAATTATGAATCGTTTTACTCAATATTAATATAGCTCTAAGATATCTATACCTATTGAGTTTATTATATATCTACAGTACAATCGGCACTATTTTCTTTTAAGAGTATTAATACATTTACTAATACATTAAAATAAACTCTGCTCTTTAGACTTCAGGTCTAATTCCCTCTTATATATATATATATATATATATATATATATATATATATATATATATATATATACTAGCAGAAGTACCCGTCGTTGATTGGGTTCAAAAACAGCCTACAGAAAATGGACCGTGATTGATGAAAGTATGATAGGTTATGAAAAGGAGGGGGTTGCAAAGAGATAGGTTTTGATACTCAAAAATTTTACCCTAAGCAAAACATGATGAAAGTAAAGATAATTTTCGCGAAAATATATTTTTTTATATCAATTTTGTTTCCATTCGTAGCCAAGAGTTACCTACAAAATGATGTTTCCTTACAAAGAGAATATGTTATGTATATAATAATATAAATATAAAAGAAATAAATGTTACCATAGTCAATAAAAGTTACTTTTATGGTAGAAAAGTTCATTGCTTTGTATTTTTAAGTAGTTTGTAAAAAAAAAAAAATTATTTTTTTTAATTCACGAACTGGTTAAAAAAAAAATCAAAATGGCAGCAACTTTGAAATGGAGAGCCCCGTTTTCAATTTGAAGAAGGGGCAACGGAGCATTCTGTGTTAACAATTTAAGAGAGTTCCGTCAACGTAAGGAATATTTATAAACATATTTTAATGTTTTCTGTTATTTTGTGCTTGAGGAATATTCGATTATGGCATGAGTAGTTTATATAAATATTAATTTAAGTAGTTATCGCCTCAAATTTCGTTTTAATTTCGGTTCGCTGAAATTATTTCAAGTAAAGAGCATTAAAAACTATTTCAAACCAAAAAAAAACATGAACTGAACTTTTATTGACTAAGGTAACATTTATTTCTTGTATATTTATTTTTCGGGTAGTCGTTTGTTGGCTAAACACTCTTACTAAATAATATCGACAAAATATCGAAAAACAAAGAAACAAAAACAGTTTTGAAAAATAATGAAGCTTTACTTACTTTAGTAAAATAATCTGAAACAGCAAAATGGGATATTAAAAAAGTAAACACGTAATTAAAAGCAAAGAATTGATATAAATATGAATAAGAAGAAAATGACACCCTTTTCAAGCAGAACAGCTTCGTTTCAGTTTTACAGTATTGAACGGTGTAGTATTGCGCCGTCGGATTCAGGTTTGTACTATTGTAATGTAAAGAACACGCAGAAAGGGTTGTAATCAATTGAATTCCTTCTAGTAAACTGACAAAAAAAAGCTTAAACAGATATATAAATAAAAATAAAAAGGTTATGTAAATATTTTTAAAAAGACATGTAATCACGTAAGCAGGATTTTTTCCTTCTTTTGACACGATAACAAGTAACGTTCTTATTTTTTTTATTATTTATCTATTTTCGAAAAGTGCCAGTTATGCAAAATTTGTGTCGAGAATTGTCTAAAGTTCACTTTAATAAGAACGTGAATTTATGAGGTGAATTTATTGGACATAATATGATTCAACTCAAAAAACTAAATAAAAGCTAACGTGAATTAAGATTAAAGTTAAGGTGGTCTTGTGGACCCGCACCCCTTTTAAAAAACCTTGTTAAACTTTGTGACATATTTTAATTTTATGGAGGTCAGGCGCGAACGAACACCCAATAATTTTATTATACCATATTTCTTCAAACTGTAACATAATTAGCAAAGTATACTTATGCAAATAGATCTTAAAAGTCTTTGTTAAAGTTTGTGCTATATTTCCATGGAGTACAGGCGCGAACGCAGACCTAACAATTTTATTATACAATCCCTATTTAAGTTTAAACAAACTTATCAAAGTATTCTTATGTACATCTATATCAAAAACCCTTGTAAACGTTTTTCTTTTCATTTTTTATTTCCATACTTTGGGGACCAGGCGCGAACTTAGACCCCACAATTTTTATGAACCACCGTTCTGCCAGATCAAACATACACATTCCTGATCCTCGATACATCTATCATTATATGTAATCAGTTTTTTAAAATAGTCGATCATATAGGAGCTTATTCGTGACCAGACGCACACACACACACACACACACACACACACACACACACACACACACACACACACACACACACACACACGCGCGCGCACACACACAGACGTTCAGCTTTATACTAGCACGCGGTCCGGCTTTGCCCGGTCGTAAAGTATGCTTAAGTATGCTATTTTAATTTGTCCTGATAAATATATTATTAAATAGTTGAGATTTCAAAAGTAAAAAAAAAAACCAAGTATTTGGATGCCGTTGGCTAGAATCGAAACCAAAAACAAAACTATCGCATTCAAAGCTGGTGACGTTGACTCTGTACCAACGTGTCAGACAAATAAACTGATGAAAAATGACAAATTAAAAATAAACTAAGATGAATGTGCAAAATTCATAACGATTTTTTTTTCAATTTTGACCCATTTTTAACCTCTTAAAAACTATTTTACTGGGCTAAAGACCCAGAAAAGGACGGCCCGTAAAAAATCCAATCATTTGAGGTTCCTAGCGCCGCTCTGCGACTTTTAGTTTCGGAAGAGTTTGAACATACGGAGACAGACAGACATATAGCCTTTACACACACACACACACACACACACACACACACACACACACACACACACACACATTATTTCTATGTATATATATATTTGTCAAAACAAAACACTGCAACATTGCATAAAGTTCCAATAAAGATTATATTTTTTCAAGCAATCAAAATCAACCATTAAAAATTCACTTAGATTCTATAACTGTGATCACTAGGTCAATTATCGATTAAGTTCAAGTAATAAAGGGAATATATTAGAACATAAACAAACGCAACTCATTTCATAAAATAAATTTTCTTCGTTTCATACCCCCAAATTAATCTAAATAAAGAATGCATTAAAAAAGGTTACAACATTTAAAATAATTATTTTTATTGGCATTTTAAGGTTCACTATAACTCAATAAATTTTTAGTGGGGCAGGTTATCTCAATATTCCATAAGAATCTTTCACTTGGTGATATCAGCACCAACATTGGCACAAATGACGTTCATAAAATACCTTTTAAGAAAAGAACGTTAGCCACCAGAAAATTCAAGATGGCTGCCAGTTTTTAAGAAGCAAACCTGACAAATTTCAATTTTTATGCTTGTATCAGTTGTTTAAGCAATCTACCCCATTATTATCCAGTATTCGAACGCTACGCGTTGCAGCAAAATTTATTTAATGAATTTGTTTGAGCGAACTATCATGCTTTAATGCATGTGAGAAGAGTGCATTTACGGAACAGTTTTTTTTTTTTTAAAATATTTCTAATATACACCAAGTATTGTTGGTGTTTTAGGAAAATGTTTTCTTGTATTTAATGTCTGTTTTATGGTTTGTGATGTATTTTGTATTGTTAGAATTCCATCAGCCTTTATTAGAAACAATTTATCTTCTTTACTCATCAAACGAATACAAACGAAAACCAGAACTTGAATTTGGATTGAAGTTAACTAATTTATGTCGAATTGTCAAGAAAACCTTGTATATCACGTCGATATTAATGAATATATATATATATATATATATATATATATATATATATATATATATATATATATATATATATATATATATATATATATAAGCATCAGGTGGAGCTTGGGAGCCAAATCACAACGCAATATTACGAAAATAAATAAATCTTTTACTTGTTTGACATGAATAATTTAAATATATTTCGGAGTCAAACTCCATCCTTTTGTACATCTTTTTTTCCTTCTTTTTTCCTCTCTTCTTCTTTCTTGCAATGTTGCAAAGTTGAGAAAGAAAAGTAAGTCAGTAAAAATCCGCGCGTTGTATTTTTAAATGCCGGAACGTGCGTTGGCTACGCGAGATTAACGTCAGGGATGTTTCGTTAATTTTACGACATTGCAAGAAAGAAGAGAAAAAAAGAAGGGGGAAAATGATGTACAAAATACAGAGGATAGAGTTTGACACCAAAATATAAGAGGAAACTTTCAGGTCATGTATGCATATGTTCAGTGATCATAACAATGCAATTTATAATCCCCTCTGATTCATTTGAGCAGAATAAAAAATAGAAGGCCTTACTTTTCGAACGATATCCGTATATATATATATATATATATATATATATATATATATATATATATATATATATATATAGTCATCCACATACAGTACTGTTTCGCTGTTTTACAGCTTATCAGTGCGGCTAGACAGGCAACTACCTCAAGCCAGGATTGAAACTCAACCGTCTGTACGACATTACGCTATTGGCGGTTGCTGAGTGAGTAGTGAGTTTAACGATGTTTTTGACATCGTTCGAAATACCTCCGCTCGATTTGTTTTACTCAAAGGGCGTCTCTTATATGCTAATGGTAATGCGTGTATCACTTCTCAATATGCTATTGAGATAGATAGATAGATAGAGAAAGAGAGAGAGAGAGAGAGAGAGAGAGAGAGAGAGAGAGAGAGAGAGAGAGAGAGAGAGAGAGAGAGAGAGAGAGAGAAAGGAACAAACCGACTTATGTGTTCATCAACGTTTCGTCTTTATTTCGAGACTTCCTCTGGATGAATGGAGAAGATTAAGAAAACAAAAACACCAGTACAAATATTTGAAAAAAAAATTTTTTTTTTGCATTGTACCTAGGGAGATTTTTAATGAAGTCATATAGTCATTAATATCTTTTTAAAATATACGAACGAAACTAATATTCTCTCTGGAAAAAGATATGTCTGTTAAAATTCAAATATAGGTGTGGAACAGAAATAAAACGAGTGTGTTTTTGTTATGTAATTTATTGATTGAGATTATATGTATTAATTAAACAGGGGGTGTTTCTATGGTGTGAGAAGGTTAACCTTTTTCTTCAATTAAATTATGTATTTTTGAATAAAAGTTTACTTAGTAATGGCGCTACATTATAAAAACCTGCACGTTATTTAATTGTGCTTGAATTTGCAATTCAATCACAATTAAACAACGTGCAGTTTCCCTCCTTTTTTGAATTTCCAACGTCTTTTTCCGCTTCTGAAATAGGACAGCGTCACACTTTGCACATGAAAAATTTTCAAATATTTGTACTGGTTTTTTTTTGTTTCTTAATCTCATTCATCCAGAAGAAATCTCGAAATAAACACGAAACGTTGATGAACACATAACTCGGTTTGTTCTTTTTTATTTCTCTATTTTATCGGAATACTGTTTCCATTGTTCTCATCATATCAAGATGTGAAAATCTGCGGCGGGAGTGCAGAGTCATCTGAGATGGCATGGACGACGAGATTGGGAGAACTCAATGTGACGGCGATCATCTGGAAAGATGCAGCAATCACTATATATATATATATATATATATATATATATATATATATATATATATATATATATATATATATGTATATATATACGTATCTATGTGTGTTTCTGTGTGTATGTCTTTGTACATTTTCCAACGCAATTACTCTGCCAATTTTCAGTCTACAGACTCGAACTTTGATACACAGAGTACTGAGATTTGGGAAAATCTTCGTAATTCGTTTACGGCCAGAAATTTGGCTGTTAAGGGGTCAAAGTTCAACGATTTGACCTTTGAGAACTCTATCAAACTCCTCCACCATTTTTTGGTCTAAACACTTGAAATTTTAGATATAGGTTCCTTGGACATGAGTCTGACTTAATAACTTGATTTGAGCCCAAAACAATAAATGTTAAGGGGTCATAATAGGGGTCAAAGTTAAAAAATTGACAGCTTTTTTGTTTTTGCTCAACATACACTTCCAAACACCCGGACAACGCCGGGCTGAAATGCTAATATATATATATATATATATATATATATATATATATATATATATATATATATATATATATATATATATTGTTGCACTTTTTAAAAAAAATCATTGAAAATTTTATATCTATATCATTAATTGCTAGATGAAAGATAATTTTTTTAAATTGTAACAAAATGTACTTTACATAAAAATAAATTCAAGGTAATTTTTTTATTCAATTTAAATTAAATTTTTATACCTTACTTTGTAAAATTTATAAAACTACACTTTGAAGATAAATAAATTTCAAATTGAATCTTGCACCTTTATTTTTAAAGCCTATAGTAAAAACACTTTGTTTAGCAAATTTCATGCCTTGGATGAAATGGTTTTCTAACTTGTATCTTATCTTTTTAAGATTATATTTTAAAACTCTCCTTCTCTCTATTTCAGTTTGTATTTCTCCTCACACCACAACACATTTTTTGCAACCCCCTCTTTGTATTATCACAGGTCTGAATATTCTCTGTTTCAGTTTGTATTTCTCCTCACACCACAACTCATGTTTTGCAACCCTCTCTTTGTAATGTCTGAATAATGAGAAAATTTGAATTTTTCTAACAAAAAATTTAAAATAACTTTTTTAGATTAAATTTTTTAAACGTCTTTCAGAATAGAAACTCTTTAAAATTTAATAAGGAACATATTTCATATAGGTTTCATTAGCAAATATTCAGTACATAACGAGAAAAATAGAGATGAAAATTTCAAAAGGAATGTATAACTGGTTACGGCTAATAGTAGTCCTCGCCAGCGAAAGTCTTTGTTATTGTTATTCTATTATTATTATTTAAAACATTTTGTGTCCTGCTCTTTCGCGCGAGGACTAATATATAAGTTTTAGTTTCGGTTTTGATTCAAGCTGATGCACCCAAGTCATATGGATACCTTTTTTATTTACACACACACATACACACACATACACACACATATGTATATAACTTGAGTTTCTTCAGCTATAATCGAAACTGAAGCCAAAACTTAAGAATTCTTAGTACATTTTTTTTATTTAAAAAAATAGAGGTTCATAACAATTAAACGACAGTCACTCGGATGTAGGCGTGATACACCAAATAAATAAATAAATAAATAAATAACACACACGCTATCCCTATAATATATAGATGAGACGAATTCGTTTCGATTTGTATGTAGTATCATTAAGTAGATTTTTAAAAACATCACCACGCTGACAGTTTTTATTGCTTGACCTAGTACGGAAAATTGTTGTTTTGAACGTTTTCTTCCAGGACACAAATTGTAAGCGTGGCGATATTCGAAATTATGCTACTTATACAGTTTAATCAAGACATTAAAAAAATGAAAATATCGAAAAAAGTTTAAATTGTACGTATCCGTTATGGGACGAAGTCCTCCGAAAAAAAAATCACTTAATTTCATCAAGTAATTTCTTTTTTACAGCGACAAAAACTATTTGTTATGATACTGAAATTCGATTTTTAAGAAGAAAAGCTAGTAATAAAGACGAGGGAGGGAATGTCGGTGCTTCAACTGGAGTTATCTCCCCGTGGCGTATTCAAAAAATTCCAAAATGGCTGATTTCAACGCGCTCACATGAAAACGTATTTTTTTTTCGCTGCAAAAAAAAAAAAAAAAAAAAATCTACTCGATCAAATTAAGTGAAATATTTTTCAGAGGTCTAAAACGGATACGTTCAATATAACATTTTTTTTCGATATTTTCATTTTTAATGTCTTGATTAAACTATATGAGTACCGAAGTTATTTCTACTATATAAACCTATGTTTATATGTTCATATACTTGTATGCACCTGATTAACGCTTTAACTAATTAACCGATAATTATTAACTTTGGAATACAACTGCTGGGCTTAAGAGTTCCTTTAGTTTTATTTAATTTATACAAAGGGCATAAAATGATTTGGATCCATTTAAGATATTTACAATTATTGTGAAATTTTTAACAATAGATATTAAAAATGAATTAAAAAATACTATTAATTGATTATTTTTTTAATGTTATTTTAGTAATACTTAACTTTTAGTTACGTTAGAATATTTAAATAGGATTTTAGCGGACAACTTTCCTTTAAAAAATGAAAGCATTTGAGATTTGCATTAAAACGTATGTAATTTAAACGATCAGATAGGACGAAAAGAGCTCTTTAAAATGATATATAAAGTAAAGGTAGTATAATGAAAACGTTTTTGAAAATATATTATTTGAAATCAAAATTAAAAATTCTGCAAGAACTTTCTTCTCGACCTGATATATATATATATATATATATATATATATATATATATATATATATATATATATATATATATATATATATATATATACTAGGCTACTCGTGACACGTTGGGTCAGTATGTTATATTAGCTATGGAATTCATGTATGAGCGTGACACTTGTGACGTAAAGAAAATATTTTTTTGTGACATAACAGAAAAATTTCTATGAAAGTATATTATAATGAAAAAAGAATATAGATAGATTTCTATGAGTCGTTCTGTTTATTATAATTGATTATTTTTGAAAAAAAAATACAGTTACTGAATTATAAGTGGTTGGGCATACTTGTAGGTAAATGTGCACTGAACAAATACCATAATACTTTTTATAGTTGAATTCAAATTTTGACATATCTGCTTTTTTTTTTACATCATTCATTTCTGTATTACGCTTCAGTTATTTTAAACCCCACTCTTCCCATGTTAAATAATAATTTCGAAATAATAACGTTAATATTTAAGCGTCCCAATTGTTCTTTTGTTTTTTTTTTTTTCGCGTTTAAATTATTCAAATAAGCAACTGTTAATACTGTCTGCTTTTTTTTACATCGTTCATTTCTGTATTACGTTTTAGTTATTTTAAACCTCACTCTTCCCATGTTAAATAATAATTTCGAAATAATAACGTTAATATTTCAGTGCACAGGTCACGCACGCATGCGCAATCGGATGTCGTAAACCGGAAAGTGGGTTACATACATCGTTACAAGGTCATTTGAGTTTTATAATTATATATATATATATATATATATATATATATATATGTTCAAAGTAGAGAGAGATAGAGAGAGAGATAGAGAGAGAGAGATAGAGAGAGAGAGAGAGAGAGAGAGAGAGAGAGAGAG
>NC_136492.1:89782484-89804984 GCF_053919585.1 Euprymna scolopes | reverse complement strand
TGGTCTTACTGGATTAGATAGCGGTTGTTTGTATATTATCACACACACACGCTCACTCTCTCTCTTTCTCTCTCTCTCTCTCTCTCTCTCTCTCTCTCTCTCACACACACACATATTTATATATCTTATAATATAAAGCTGAACGTCTGTGTGTGTGTGCATGTGTGTGTGTGTCTGGCCACGAATAGGCTCCTATATGGTTGACTATTTTAAAAAACTGATTATATATTATGATAGAAGATGTGTCGAGGATCAGGAATGGGTATGTTTGATCTGGCAGAACGGTGGTTCATAAAAATTCTGGGGTCTGCGTTCGCGCCTGGCCCCCAAAGTATGGAAATAAAAAATGAAAAAAAAAAGAAAACGTTTACAAGGGTTTTTGATCTAGACGTACATAAGAATACTTTGATAAGTATGTTTCAACTTAAATAGGGATGATATAATAAAATTATGGGGTGTTCGTTCGAGCCTGACCCCCATAAAATGTAAATATGTCACAAAGTTTAACAAGGTTTTTTAAAGGGGGTGAGGGTCCACAATAACACCTTAACTTTTATCTTAATTCACGTTAGCTTATATTTAGTTTTTTGAGTTGAATCATATTGTGTTGAATAAATTCACCTCATAAATTCACGTTCTTATTAAAGTGAAAAGAAAAAAAGAAGTCGGTCTTTAGACAATTCTCGACACAAATTTTGCATAACTCTGTTTTTTCCTTCTTCACCTGGACGTGTCACTCTTTCGAAAATAGATAAATAATACAAAATAAGAACGTTACTTGTTATCGTGTCAAAAGAAGGAAAAAATCCTGCTCACGTGATTACGTGTCTTTTTAAAAAACATTTGCATAACCTTTTTATTTTTATTTATATATCTTTTTAAGCTTTTTTTGTCAGTGTACTAGAAGGAATTCAATTGATTACAGCCCTTTCTGCGTGTTCTTTACATTACAATAGTACAAACCTGAATCCGACGGCGCAATACTACACCATTCAATATTGTAAAACTGAAACGAAGCTGTTCTGCTTGAAAAGGGCGCTATTTTCTTCTTATTCATATTTATATCTATTCTTTGCTTTAAAAAACTAAAGTAATTACGTGTTTACTTTTTTAATATCCCATTTTGCTGTTTCGGATTATTTTACTAAAGTAAGTAAAGCTTCATTATTTTTCAAAACTGTTTTTGTTTCTTTTTTTTTCGATATTTCGTCGATATTATTTAGTAAGAGTGTTTAGCAGAAAAGCCAACAAACAACTAACCGAAAAAATATATATACAAGAATTAAATGTTACCATAGTCAATAAAAGTTCAGTTCATGTTTTTTTTTGGTTTGAAATAGTTTTTAATGCTCTTTACTTGAAATAATTTCAGCGAACCGAAATTAAAACGAAATTTGAGGCGATAACTACTTAAATTAATATTTATATAAACTACACATGCCATAATCGAATATTCCTCAAGCACAAAATAACAGAAAACATTAAAATATGTTTATAAATATTCCTTACGTTGACGGAACTCTCTTAAATTGTTAACACAGAATGCTCAGGTGCCCCTTCTTCAAATTGAAAACAGAGCTCTCCATTTCAAAGTTGCTGCCATTTTGATTTTTTTTAACCAGTTCGTGAATTAAAAAAAATAATTTTTTTTTACAAACTACTTAAAAATACAAGGCAATGAACTTTTCTACCATAAAAGTAACTTTTATTGACTATGGTAACATTTATTTCTTGTATATTTATATTGTTATATATATAACATTTTCTCTTTGTAAGGAAACATCATTTTGTTGGTCTCTCTTGGCTACGAATGGAAACAAAGTTGATATAAAAAAATATATTTTCGCGAAAATTATCTTTACTTTCATCATGTTTTGCTTAGGGTAAAATTTTTGAGTATCAAAACCTATCTCTTTACAACCCCCTCCTTTTCATAACCTATCACGCAAGGACAGTATCCATTCGGCTACCATTAACCACGTGAAATAACGTTGAAATTTAAACATTTTATTTTTAAATATTTTTTACGCCAATCAGAGTGATTAAATCATTATATGATAATCTATGCATAAGAGCTAAACTGACCAACTACACCAGAGAGTGCTCAACGATAAGAAACAAGTTTATTAAAGTGGCTGACATAATTATGTACTATAATAATTAAATACCTACATTGTTAACTATTCTGTACCCTTACAATTTAATAAAACAGATATCATACAACTTTAATTAAGCTTGAACATTTTATTTAAAAAATAGCGCGGATCAATAAGTGCACTAGCACCGTATATATATATATATATATATATATATATATATATATATATATATATATATATATATATATATGTCACGCTCAAGTATGAAATGAGATTTTTTGGAGGGGGGAGGTTGACCCCTGTCAGTTTTAAAGAGCAGTTTCATCGATCTATTACACTTATATTTAAAATAGAATTTACTTTGTTCTATCACGCTTGGCATTTTCAATATGTAGACGCGAAGGTTTGGTGTACGCAAAAAATATCCACCATTTATGTTTCGTTTCCACATTATTCCCCCCCCATAACCAAAGAAAACTACAAATAAAAACTACAAAAAAAAAAGATTAAAAAAATAAAAGCATGCTACTACCCGCCACCATCTTGCAGTTTTGTTCTTTACGCGTGCATCTCACGCACATTTCCTTATATGGTAATTCTACCAACGCTTCGATTATTGTTCGCGCGTTCTTCCCCGACCCGCACCAGCCAGCAATGGCAGATATCTTGCCGACCGTGAAATATGGGAAGCAATCGACAGGTGTTTCAGCATTACGCGACGTCGCGTTGTCACCAGGTAACAGACGTCGCTGCAGACAAGTGTAGGAGGCTTTCGCAGTCGATGGTAGCAGCCGTATAAAACCTTGCAACAATAATGCACTTGCGGTGAACGCATTAACTTACCTGAACTGATTCGATATCTCTTTTAACTTTTTCACCCTTTGTTCATATGTTATGTGAAAATTCAATCTGTAACATTTATGAGCTAATGTCCTATTCGTGCGCACATTAAATTTAATGAATACGTCTCTTCTTTTATTTCTCGGTCACTGAAGGAGAAATATTTCGAAACTGAGGCAATTTCGATTTTTTTCTCAAGCCAGCGTGCCCATTTTTAGCGAAGGCTGAGTTTTCCCCGCATTCCTCTGTGTCGAATATTGCTATTGGAAACAGGCAAGTAATTTGGGACTCCGGAACTTGAACAATTTTTGTTTTTTCTCGGTTAAGATTAAAATGTAGTTTCTGCTTTTGTTTTCGGCTTTAACCCATCCCCCACCTAAAAAACAAAAAAACAAAACAAAAACAAAACAAAAACAAAAACAAAGCAAAAAAAACAAAAAAAAAACAAAAAGAAAGGGAACAAATTAGACGGGATTTCTTTTTCGGTTGTCACGCTCCATGAATTTGTGTATGTAATCATAAATAGTTACATAGTGTACAAACACACACACACACACACACACACACACACACACACACACACACACACACACACACACACACACACACATTATATATTTATACATATATATATATTTATACATGTATATATATATTTATACATGTATATATATATGTATATGTGTGTGTGTGTATATATATATATATATATATATATATATATATATATATATAATTTTCAGAATGTTAGAGATTATATATGATTATTTTATACAGCCAAACAACGTCGCAACATACAAAAGAAGTCCAAGACTCGAGTTTCGCCCCCATCTCTTACTGACGAACCCAAATGAAGGCGAAACTTGAGTCTTGTACTCCCGGTTTATTGGCTGTCATAGCTCTTGTAGGCTTCGACGTTGTTTGGCTGTGGAAATAATTATATATATATATATATATATATATATATATATATATATATATATATATATATATATGTGTGTGTGTGTGTGTGTGTGTGTGTGTGTGTGTGTGTGTTTCATTTTTCTTCGGTCGAAAGGGGCCCTACTTGGGGATAACACTTGAATTCCTTCTGAGATACATTTATATTCGAATGTTCCATTAACGTTATTTACATATCAAACACTGAGTTATTAAAGAAGTTGAGAACATATTTTCCCTCTCCCCAATCGACCATTTTAATATATTATAGTATATCTTTCTGAGGTCGATTGGTCTTAGTGGATTGCAAGACGAAAATTCATCTAGTCTAGTGGAGTATCCAGCTTCATTTGGTTACTTGAGATAACACCACATGGAGAAGGTGCACAATTCCTCATCAGTGTTTGTTAGTCTTACCGAGGAGATTCAATAGTGTGTTTTGTAAGAAATCAACAACTGGACAATTGTATTTGGGCTGTGAATACTTAGTGATTTTTAATATTTAGTCAGGATTTACATGTAGGGAAAAGTTATCCTCATGCCAGGTTGTCCTGACAAACCTCTGTACAGATACTTTGGACACTCGAAGATAGTGTCTAGTAGGCATTCAAGTTCTTTCCAATATATGTGTCAGTGTCTGTGTGTTTGCGTACATTAAAGAATACAGATGTTTCGAGAAGTATCAACAATCGATAATCGAAAAAATCTGATGAACAAAGGAACAAACGATTTTGACCAAAGTTAACATCTTACACACAGCTTAGCACCACAAGTGTACTTGAGAAGTTTTATTATCACACAAGCAGAAAGAGTCGGCATATAAAATCGACAGTACGTTCTTTGATATGAAAGGGCGCGTTCGAAATTGATGTTTCTGTTTAAAGCACAATGGCACCATGATTCTTGACTTTTTCATTTTAAACTTCAATTCAAGATGTTATATATAAAAATAATTTTATAAAATCAACAGTAAGTTCTCTAAAGTGCAAAATGTATTGTGAACTAAGTCATGCGAAGAGATATGTGAAGCTTCCTCCAGGTGCATGGACAATGAAATGAGAGTGTAAAATATTCGTTGATCATCATTCAATTCCGTGCAACGTCGAATCTCCATGCTAGTATATATATATATATATATATATATATATATATATATATATATATATATATATATATATATATATATATATTAAAACAACAGAGCAGAGTATATTTTATATGCCGGGGGACAGATTGTGTGCACTTTGTAGATATGAAGCCCTTAATATTTTAAAATATAATAACAATAAAACCATTTTCTTAAACTTAAAAGACGACATTTTTTCGGGATGCATTCATAAACATTGGTTTAGGTTCGACAAATTTAAGCCACAATAAATCATAAAATCTTTTTATTATTAATCTATCTTAACGACGCTATTTTGCTTTTCAGCACAACTTCTCTTTCCGTATAATTTTCTCCATATAATTATCCACAACCACTCCAAAAAACTATTTTCAATAATTGTGCTGAAAAGCAAAATAGCGTCCATTCGCAGCTGAACATTTTGCTAACTGCATTTCATTTCCTCTGATGATATGAGCCATTGTTGAAAATCCATGGATTAAGAAAATTAAAATAACCCCTGCTATATGGTCCTTTTGTCAAGCAATAAATTCTTAAATCGAATATATGTCTCTATATGTTGTTTTTTTCAGAATTTAAAATTTAACCACGAAACTTATATATTGCTCTATTCTTAAATATTGAGCTTTTCCTTTTTGGCTAGGATATCCTTGAAAGTATTACTTCAAGTAATATCTATCAGGATTTTTCATCTGAATTCTATCAGTGTCTTATCTCGCTTATATGTATATATATATGTATATGTGTATATATGTGTATATATATGTATATATATACATACATACACATATACATATATATATGTATATATATATACACATACTGATTTGCAAATCGTCATCAATTGAAATGGATGGCTCTTGTCTTGGGGAGGCTCCATGTTTTGACAAGCTTCTGGGTTTGACCTTTACTCCTGATCTGAAATGGAACACATACATCAAATCTGTTGCCAGGGACGCTGGGAAAATGGTGGGATCCTTCTACCGCTCAAGAAGATATCTCACTACTGATGCAATTCTCTATCTGTATAAAAGCCAAGTACGCCCAAAGATGGAGTACTGCTGCCACATCTGGGCTGGAGCTGCTAAAAATAGCCTATCCTGCCTTGACAGAGTACAAAATAGACTTTGTGGTTTAGTGTGGGGGGTGCCCTTTTCTCTTCCCTGCAACCTCTCTCCCACAGAAGAGACGTTGCGAACCTGTCTTTATTTTATCGTTATTTCCATGGCAGGTGCTCGTCTGAGCTCCAATCCCTCGTCCCCTCTCGCCAATCTTTCACGAGAAACACTCGTCTGGCTGAAACTACTGTCAATAGTTTTTCCCCACTCTGTATCTGTGCCTAAATCCAAACGTAGATTCCATGAGCAAAGCTTCTTTCTTAGAACTGCACGCCAGTGGAACTCTCTGCCGCTTGCCTGTTTCCCACCTGACTACAACTTGGACGTCTTCAAATCCAACATAAACAAACTCCTGACAAACCGCCCCCTTAAGCAAGACACTCTATCAAAACCCCTGATACTAATGATTACTACAATACTATCTCATTGATTACTGTACACGCAATAACCATTATCCCTGATAAGTGGTGACCCCCATGTAAAAAAAGAAAGAAATAAATAAATACTGATCAAACGATCTCGTATATTTAAAAAACTGAATTTTGGTATCTTATTTATTTTATTGCTTGTCATCGAGCACACACACACACACACACACACACACACACACACACACACACACACACACACACACACACACACACATATATATATGTACATACATACACACACATATATATACATACACACACACATATATATATATACATACACACACACATATATATATACATACATACACACACACATATATATATATACATGCACACACACATATATATATACATACACACACACATATATATATACATACACACACAAATATACATACACACACACATATATATATATACACACATGCACTCATATGTGCGTGTGCATGTGTTTGTACACTATGTAACTATTTATGTATACAGACACAAATTCATGGAGCGTGACAACCGAAAAACCAGATGCTACACTTTAATTGCCAAAAAGATGTGATTCACAGTGGATTACGTAACAAGCGTCGTAATTCTTTTTACTAGAAAATCACTTATAAAGGCCCAAAAGCCATCCAAGGATAAGGGTTAATTAGTATTATGTATTTTAAAATAAAGCAATAGTGTTGTTTTCTTTATGGTGACAAATTTATCATTCCAATCTGTATGTTATTTTGCATATGTTGTCAGGGTTTAGTGAAAAGTATATTCGTGTCAGGTGGCCTTGACAAACCCTTGTACAAAAACACTTTAGACACGCGAAGCCAGTGTTTAGTAGGTATTCAAGTTCTCCATTTGTATCTGCTGACTTACTTTCGTACGTGTCTGTATAGATATTTAGATTCTTCTTTTTTTTTTCACCACACGAATGATTCAGAATTGAATACAACTGCATTACATAATAGAAAGAGATTCATTGGATGAGCTGAACAGAGATTCTTTATCTTTCTGGCGTCTTGCGGCTCATGTCAACAGGAAGACATCATTTATACAAGTCTGATGTAATTGAAAATCCGAGCTGTTCTATCGTTAGGATATTGTTAGTTGGAATCTCATTTTATATTAACAGCTGTTTTGGATCAACATCTCAGCAGAGATATTTACATATTGAACAAGTCATTTTGCACAGATGTTGAGCAGCATTAAAATAAATATATATACAAAAAGTTTAGATGAGATAAGTCATCGGTACAGTCAGTTTCAAACCTGAAATTAGGGGACCGTTTTAGATACCCATATCAACCTCTCTTCAGCCGATACTCATATCGGTACCGTCGGTTTCCAACCTGATAATAGTGGACCATTTCACATACCCATATCAAGTTCTTTTCGGCCTCCTATTATCAGGTTTGAAACCGACGGTACAGATATGAGCATCTGCTGAAGATAGGTTGATATGAGTATCTAAAACGGTCCCCTTTATTATCAGGTTTGGAACCGACGGTACTGATGACTTATTTAAACTTTCTGTAAATATAAATATAAATAATACGCTCTTATTTGCGAAATTGTTCCTCATAATAAAGCACTCTGCTCGAATCCTTCCCCCCCTCCAAAAATATAACTAAGTATATATATATATATATATATATATATATATATATATATATATATATATATATATATATATATACTAGGCCGAATGCTTTATGCCAAACTTCTAGAGTAAATGTGCTCTTGTGGTGGCAAAACAACATAAATGCCTAACTGTGTATAAAACAGATAGCATAATACTTAATCCATCGCACCTTATAACAAGGTTCATACAAAATTTCAGTCTATGTATATATATAATATATATATATATATATATATATATATATATATATAAATACATTAGCAAAAAACATTAAAGAATTTAAAAATATATTTTACATTAATTTATTGATCGACAGTATACTCAAGAATAGCATATTGAAATTTCCTTAATCCGCGGAGTTTCAAACAAATGCGTTCTTCTCATCAGAGAAAATATATTAGCTATGAATTTGCTGGTACTGACATAAATTGAAATAGCATGACATGAAAACTAGTCATAAATGCAAAAAACACTTTTTGTGAAAAATGTTTACAAAATGGGAAAATGTAAGAAATCAGAGGATATATTAAAAGTCAATGATTAAAGAAACCAGAAGAAAAGATATATATATATATATATATATATATATATATATATATATATATATATATATATATATATATATATATATTATATATATATATATTATATATATATATATATATATATATTACATTTTCACCCCAAACAAGGCACATTGCCACTTTGGTGTAGGGGGCTACTATCAGGGGCAACAACTACTGGAGTACTATGTAGGGATTTAGGCAGCAAGATGTCGGTTCGCGTTACACTTGAACATCTGCACGTCAGTACAGTTGGGGAAGCAGGGACCTGGAATGGAATTCCAGAGTCTAGCGGTTCTGGGGAAGAAACTACTGGAGTAGAAAGATCTTTTACATCTAGTGATCTCTACAGTGTGGGTGTGGAATTTTGCAGCCTGTCGGGTCTGTCGAGGGTGTTCACGTCGTGGGGGCACAAGTACTTGCAGTTCGTCAGAGCATCCACCATTAAAATACTTGTAGAACAGGCAGAGGGATGCAACGTTTCGTCGATGGGACAGAGGCTGAAGCTTAGATGCCAGTTCAGGGCCTATCAGATTTGCGACTCTCTTTTGAACCTTGTCAAGGAGCGAGAGACTAGTAGCCGATGCACCAGCCCAAATATGACAGCAATACTCCATACATGGGCGAATGGTGGCCTTATAGAGGTACAGGATACTTTCGGGTGATAGTAGTTTTCTAGCACGGTAGAGAGAGCCCACCTTCCTTGCAGCGACCATGGCAATGCAATTGTTCCAACATACATAGGTTTAGGTTCAATCCTTGGTTTGGGAGAGATACTAGTCTAGCGGCACTGATGAGTTGTGATACAACGAAACAGGACTGTATGTCGATGACTATATATATATATATATATATATATATATATATATATATATATATATATATATATGTTTGGAGGTACAGAATTTATATACAGTTTTAAATAAAATAGGCGGAAGTTTCTCAAGAGCTCTTTCGGCTATCATCTCATCAGGAGAAAATCGATAGCGCACAAAATAATATTATGTCGAAACTTTAAAGAGTTCTAATTGGGAACTATTGAATGTGCCAAAAGTACGGGGGCAACTAAAATAAAATTTATTAACGTTTAAAAACGATTAAAATATTGGCACAATGAGGGAGAAAAAAAAAACGGGAGAAAAGACTCAAATTTCTCAAAGAGAAAAAATGCGTTTACTGTTTCCTTTTGCAGGCACAAAGAAGGCTTACGCACCGCAATAGAGACAGACTCCAAAATCTTTAAGTGGTTTCTGGAGTCCGCTCTATGTAGCACCTCGAATCATTCTATTTTATATCTATCGGCACAGCACGGGTTGTCAACCAAATGCTGACCGATAGCTGAGTCCAAGGAGGGAGACTGCAGAAGGACGGAGACTACCAGACCCCATCACCCCTTGTCTGATCTTCGATGGAACATGCTGGTTTATACGAGTCAAAAGATGCAAGGATGTTCGCCCAACATAACCAGCATCGCACTGGCATTTGAATCGATACACAATATTGCTATTTTGGATGTAAGGCAAACTATCCTTGCGAAAAGAAGGAAAAGCAGGTCTCGTAGTATATACCAAACGCAAGGACACAGAATAAAAGCAGTCGTAAATACTTCTGCGAATCTGATTGGAAAGTCTGTTACTCTTTTCCCCAATCCACGGTAATTTAAAATAAACCGGGCATTTCAAAGGTCCAAACTTTTTAGGGGATTTAAAATCCGCAACCTTTTTGAAAATACAGTCATCAATAAGGTCAACAGGATAACCATTATTGATGAATATTTCCCTGATCTTATCGATATATATATATATATATATATATATATATATATATATATATATATATATAATACAAATACACATGCTACATATAGTGTAACGCTGAAAAGCACACAGTGCGTGTACTTTTAGCGTGTGTTTATGCATCGGCTTGAAAAGTAGTACGAATCATGGAAATCGATGATTAATATCCTTGAACAGAAGGAAAAAGAGAACAAATCTATAAAATATAGAAGAAATCGATAAAAATCTTTCGAAACTATTCCGATCGAAGATGTGCCCAGTTTTGTTGTTAGAATCTGTGTCAGTCGTGCTTAGCTCTTAACGACGAAAAATTACTTCCTGATTCCAATGGGTGTGCTAGGTTAAGTTAATGGATGCGGTCGTAAACTTTGGAATCGGTTATGCCCAATACGATCGTCCCCAATAGTGTTTTTAGAAAACGTACGCATTCAAAATTCAAAATTTAGCCGCAGCAACGAATAACACAGCAACTTGTATTAAAATAAACGTATACAAATAAAAGTCGCTTTGGCATTTAATTTGGTTCACTTCTAACAAGTTCAGTGGTATGCCATAAGTGTGTGAGAGAACAAAGAAGAAGAAGAAGAAGAAGAAGAAGAAGAAGAAGAAGAAGAAGGAGAGATTCAGAGAAGGAGAGAGATAGCTGGAATGAGGGAGAAAGAGAAAGAGTTATTGGGATTAATAAGTTCATGTACCAATTGTTATCGAACTTGGTGACAGTCGCTTTCATCATTTCATTAAAACAACATTTTAATTAATTGTTCGAAATCAAATAGAGAAAGAGGGGGAGGGAGAGAGAGAGGAAAGGAGGGAAAGATAGGGATAAAGAGAGAGAGAGAGAGAGAGAGAGAGAGAGAGAGAGAGAGAGAGACAGAGACAGAGACAGAGACAGAGACAGAGAGATCAAATATAATTTTTTATTCTTTTGTCTACTGCTATTTCAAATGTGATGTCACCCTGTTCAAAGTGTTTGTGTGGAACTATTTTTAATCGCTTACCAAGTAGAATATTCCAACACATCCGTAAACGCTTGCGAGACCATACACAACACGCTCCATCTAATGTCTTCGCGATCTTTATTATACTTTTAAGATGCCAAAGTTTCCAGACTGGTCCCTAATTTTGTGACGGGATTTATAAATACATCATCCAGTGAATATTTAACACACTTGTTCACATTATATTTCAAAATTTATACGCATGATTCACGCAATAAAAATAGAAACAAAGTCCACACAGATCAACCATATTTCCACGTTAACACGTTTCCTTGTTTTTATAATCCCGAGGAAACGTGTTAATTAGGAAACATTATTCGATCTTCGCATACCCTTTCTAATGTCTTCATAATTTTATTAATATAATCTCTATTTTGCTTTGAAAACCTAAAATAAATCTTGGTCTTAATTTTATGTTACCAATTTGAACATGAAACACAAAACGCATGAGAGAACTTTAATGCCTACTAGACACTATCCTTGAATGTCTGATGTCTCTCTGTGCAAGGGTTTGTCAGAACAACCTGGTACGAGAATACTTTTCCCTACAAATAAGCCCTGACTAAATATTCAAAATCACATAATATTCGTAGACCAAATACGATTTCTTCGGTATGGCTAAGTCACACTGGCTTTTGCGAAAAATGCTACACCTTCTCCAAGTAACGTAACTGAATGCTCCACCAAACTAAGTAAATTTTTGTTTTGGAATTCAGTAAAACCTAGAGACCATAATCCGCAATCATCTACATACAACACTGTTTCGCTGTTTCACAGCTCATCAGTGCGGCTAGACAAGCAACTACCTCAAGCCAGGATCGAAACTCCATCACCCAAACGACAGTCGGAGCTTCTAGCCATTACGCTATACGGCTGCTGCATTGCGGACAGTGAATTAACAATGTTTTGACATTGTCAAAATACCTAAGCTCAATTTGTTTACACATATTTGTTTATATATATATATATATATATATATATATATATATATATATATATATATATATATTTAAAAAAAAAATATATATATATATGTGTGTGTGTGTGTGTATCTGTGTGTGTGTGTGTGTGTACTAAAGAGAAGACCCGATGTTATTCGGGATTGAATGAGGATTAACGAATGTTCCATATTATACTTTTAATGGCATCGAATTCCATAAAATTTACCATTTTTCAATTAAATCAATTGATTGTCTGCTCGTCGAGGACGCACCGCAATGCATCGAGAGCAAACTTTACATATCTTCTTGCAGTGAATTAGTCCATAATACATTGTTGTCTACATTGCACTGTAGAGAACCTATTGTTTATTGTATGAAATTATTTTTATATAATGATTCATGTTAAAGTTTACAATTCAAAACCCAATCACCATGGTTAAACTGTCCCCTAAAAAGAAACACTCATTTCGATACTTATAAACAGCATTTCGATACAAAAGCTATCTAAGAACACTCCCATACACATAATGTATATTTGTATGAAATTTCATAAAATAAAATTTCGTGAGCTGTTGATGCTGTCTAGGTCATTGTTGAGAATCTTTCTAGTCGAAATAAATATTGACTCTGCATGAAGGCACATATATATAGCAAGAAATATAAAATCAGGTCGACTTTACTTTATTATATAGACAATGATAAAAACAAATAATAAAACACAATAATGCTTTGTAACGGAATTCGATTAAAAGAACAATCATTTTTATGAGGTGCGTTGCGAATTCCAGTATCTGAAGTCGATGAAAATTGAGTTTTGTTCGCTTTGTATTTTGGCTTCGTCATCTTCAAAAGATCGTCCGTTAGCACACACACACACACACACACACACACACACACACACACACACACACACACACACACACACACACACACACACATACATACATATGTGTGTATACTCACATTAACATGCACACACATGCACAAAAGCTTAACAAAGATGAAGTGAATCAACAAGACGCTATGTTTAAGGAACACGTGACGGTCGACTCACATGTCAAATGTGCGCCAAAATCACCGCAACCAAATACAAATATTTTTTTATGAAACATTTTTATAAACGATACCGCAATTTATCTTTCGGTAAAAGTCTATATTAACATTAATAAATGTAGATATGGCACAATAACGTTGAAACACTGTTTTTCTTTTTTTTTTTCGTCATTGAGTTTGGCAAATCGCATTAGCTAGGTGGCCATTAAGCCATTAAAGAATACTAGGCGCTATATGTGGAAGATTGGTGAAACCTCCCCCCCCATCATCATTGAAGATGCCGTTAGGAAGTAATTCAAGAAATCCTTGATTCCTTATTTAGTAGTCTCCATCACTCCGCTGTTTCGATATTTCATTTTAACTCCTTGTTATTTCGATGGCTTGTTTCCAAGAACTGCAGGTGTGGAAATCTGTTCCTGCTCACTGTTCCCCCCTACCTTTAGCCTTGGTCTTATGAAGACTAAGGTAAACAGGCATCTCTTGTCTTTGCGATAATCGTCTTTCGTTCTTGTTAGCCCCTTACATCAAGTGGCTTCATGCCTCGTCTGGAGCGATTTCCATAAAAAATTGCAAATCCACTGATGTGTTGACACAGCGGAACAACTCCCTCGTGCGTAAGTTGTAACCCGAAGAAAGAATGCTGTTTTTGTTGAATCGGTAACACAAAGGAACGCACATTTCTTAGGGAATACATACAGCCCCCCCTCCCACTCCTCATGAATAAATAATTAATAGAGGTGTTTACCAAGTACTCATTGCAACAAGGTCAGAGATGAAGTCAGTTTAACATGATGAGGAAATTCAGTTCTCCTAAGGGTTCATTCTGGAAAGGGTGCAGATAAAACCGAGAAAACCACGTCCATTTTCTTAACCAACCCCGTGTTCCAAAGGAGGTGGTAAATCCTCGGAGGATGGCTGTCTTAGACCGAAAAGGAACACTTCGAATAATGTAGAAAATGAGTTTATTTATTTATTTATTCTTTCTTTTTTTTTAATCTTTATACTGTTTAAAGAGTGATTACTATTTACGTTTTTCTGTTTTTTTTTTTCATTATCGAAAAGATGGCACACGGTAGTAAAAATTCAAAAAATATTCTTGCAATTTAATCAAAGTGAACGTTGCTTTTACTTTCGGCAGTCTTGTAACTCTCTCTCTCTCTCTCTCTCTCTCTCTCTCTCCCTTTATTTTTGTCTTTTAATCCTCACATTCCATAAACGATGTTTCTGACAAAGAAGAAAGAGTTGCTGTTTTCTGGCTCGGAATATAGCCTTATAACGTATATTCTTGGCTATTTTTTAAAGTAATATTTATTTTGCTTCTTATATCAAGTGGCTCCATGTCTTGTCTGGAGTGATTTCCATAAAAAAACAAGTGAAGCATGTATGGTCCCCCATGAAAAAAATAACCAAGTTCAGCATTTGCAACCCCCATTTAGGCCCAAATATCCCCAGGGGACACCAAAATCTGGTGAAAATGAAAAATAGTGTAGTTTTAGACCTTAACATATGTAAATTTGAGTTCTGCACCATGCAAAAAAAAGAAAAAAGAAAAAAGAAATGACTTAGTCTATCATTTGCCTTCCACCGCATTTAGCTCCAAAAGCCCACAAGGCCTTAATATATTTAAATTTGAGTGCAATACCATGCATTACTGCTAAATAGACATACACAGAAAATTTTGGACAAATATGGTAAAATAGTTCCAAAAAATGCAGTGTTTTTATTAGCCCTAAAAGAACTCCTCAGGCACACCCAAGAGAAATCCATAAAATCCAAGGCATCAATTTTTTTTTTAATAAATAAGCACAAAAGTGTCAATTTTAGCCATTTTAACGCGAAAGGCAACCTGAAAATCCGTTACTTTATTACTCCTATTATGTTTAATGTTTTACAAAATCTAAAAAAATTCCAAGTCGTAGTTATTGAGAAAAGTGCGGAGAGACGAACGAACGAACAGATAAGGGTGAATTTACAGGCCCCCCTTTTGTTGGGGGACCAAATATATCGGGGAAACCGACGAAGAATCGAATCAGTGGACTGCGACCAGAAATTTAATAGACTTATTCCACATGACTAAGCGTGCAATGTCTACGATACGTTTGTATATACAGCGATATTATATATTTATCGATGCATAAACCGACCTTGCGTCTAAGTACTTTGCCATTTCATAGTCGCTATGCTAATATCGCCTATTGTTTATCTGGTTTGAGATCAGATGAAACGCGCACTTATTGAAACCAACTGGTTGAAGTGTCTTTATGTTGGAGCTTGGCTATAACGATATAGAGACAAATTGTCATATTTGTTCTGTTACTCCACTGCACCGGTTCTATCCTAGACTACGATAATTTTTTTTTGTGCCTCAATCCAGTGTGGCCCATTTTGGGGAGCTGGATTTTTCTTCACAAAATGCACCATTGTATCTAACCATGTATTTATGGAATGGTAAGTAAAGAAGAACCTTAACAAATAAAACACCACAGACTGCTCTAAAGAGTTACCTACGGAGAGAATTAATGCCAATTCTAAAAGTATCTCTTGAGATTGAAACACGACTGCATGTGTGTAGCCATTCGACATACGTCTTTATTATAATACTTTAAAATATTTATGCGTTAAGCAGTACTTAAATATTACTACCGGACGTAAGTCAGTATTATTAAGCGTTTGTTCGTCAGACGAGTCGTGTAGAAGAAATATTCGCAATGTGACGCAGATTTTAATATAAAGATTATTCGTATTATTTGCTCAACGTTTCAGCGGATAGATCCAATGAAACGTTGTGAATATAATAAACAGAGTTTTGAAAAGCTGTGTAAATAATACGAATAGTATGTAATATATAAAATGACTTCGCCCAAACTCATAAACCGGATATTCCTATGCGATCCATAATATCTGGCACCGGTACTGCAACGCACAAAATTGTACGGACGATATACAACATCCTAATTCCACTAATGGGCACTATCAGCATCTTCCACATAAAAAACTCCCGAGATTTACTTAACAAGATAAAAAGCAAAAAAACATTCATATTCATAACAAAACTATACACAGCTTAGAGATAGCATCATTATACACTAACGTCCTCAATCTAAGATTAACTTACCGTTTCCTCTTCACACCTTTATAAAAAATTATTAGACTTATAACTGACATGGCTTTTTTCAATTCAATAACAATTTCTACAAGCAAAATTTCGGTCTTCCTATCGGTAACCTTCTTAGTGGAGTATTAACCTACCCTTTTTAGAATTCCTAGAATTTGGTCCTTTCAAATGTAGATTATTTCCAAATACAAATATTTTAGATACATTAATGACATTTTAATTTTTCTTCCTGAAAACACGCACATAGATAACATTAAAGACAAATTAGACTCAGTCGAACTCTCCATAAAGTCCACCTATGAAACAGAAAACAATCACTCATTACCTTTTCTATACATACTTATTATAAAATCCAATAATAAACTATCCTTCAAAGTTCACCACAAAACTACACACAAAAATGATTGTTGCATACATTTCTACTCACACCATAACAACAAAGTGAAAACAAGTATGATAATTGGTTTCATGCATTCAGAGGTTTTAATCCAGAATATCTGGATGAAAGAATTCAAATACCTCCAAAATACTTTAAAAACCTTGAAATATCTCACATATTTTATATTAAATGCAAAGAAAAAAACATGAAAATATTTTCCAAGATAAATAAGCAAAAATCATATTCACCAGACAAGTCTCTCATAAACAGAACTCTTCTTTTACCTACACACACCAATAATACAATACTTTGCAACACACTAAACATACTAGGAATTCCAATACTACAAACTACATCAGGGACTATAAAACAGACATTAAAAATAACAAAACATCTCCAAAACAAACCAATTTCCAATGCAGCCATATACACTGTTCCTTGTCAAAATTATCATATATACGTTGGCGAAACCCAGATTAGATTAGGGAAAAGGCCCAATGAACATAAAATAGATATAAAATATAACAATTCTCTGAATGCATTATTCTCTCATTCATTGCAGCATAATCATACGTTTGACTTCAAACAATCAATTTAAATAAACTGCAACGGAGACATCTTGAATCAACGCTGATTGCAAATTCAAGCAGAATTAAACAACGTGTTTCTATAATGTATCGCCATTAATGAGTACATTTCTATTAAAGAGAATAATTTAATTTTAGACAAAAGTTAACTCTCTCACACCATATACAACACCTCCTATAATAATTAATACATATAATTAGTCATTAAATTACATAACAAAAATACACTCATTTCATTTCAGATTCACATCCATATTTGAATCATAACAGACATATTTGTTCCAAAAAGAATATGAATTGCATCATATCTTTTCAAATATATTAATGGCTATATAACGTCATACAAACAATATCACTCTCATTCACAAGCTATGTCCCCTTTTTTCTTTGAATTTCCAACCACCTTTTTCGTTTCTGACATGGAACAAGGGCATACATTTCATTACATCAAAAAATATTTTCAAATATTTGTACTATTCTTAATTTCATTCATCCAGAGGAAGTCTCGCAATAAAGACGAAACGTTGATGAGCAAATAACTTGGTTTGTTACTTTTTTATGTCTCTATCTCGTCAAAATACTATTTTTATTATTCTCATCATATATATATATATGCATTTATTAAATATATATATATATATATATATATGCATTTATTAAAAGGTAAACAGTTACATTTGGTCGTTACAAAGAGCCATCTGTTTCAGTCAAAAGCAAGGGTCGCCTGATGAAGTCTCCTGACTGAAACAGATGGCTGTTCGTAGCGACCAAATGTAACTGGTTACCTTTTGATAAATGAATAAAAAAATCTACTCTTTTTATCAAGCACTACCTAACAACCTTGGCGAGTCCATTAGTTCCTACTTTTGGATATCTCAATGTATATATATATATATATATATATATATATATATATATATATATATATATATATATATATATACATTATGTATGCATGGGAAGGATGAATAAATGCACTCGGGTTGAGTTTGTATAACGACCTGAATATTTCAGTACACTTTTAGAAAATCGATATTGCACGAGTCAATTTCTAATCTATTATACAAAAGCTACTAAAATGTTTCAAATGAAAGCTTTATTACAAATGTCAACTTACGTGTGGACGTTTCATTTGGTCTTTGCAATAATTGCGGTCGACAAATATTATAGAGTGCGTGATACTTTTCTTCATCATCAACCCGTGGAGATACGTCCATGCATTTTCATAAGAGACTATAAAATAGAATTGTCATCGTTAAACGCGCAAATTCAATGTATACATCTACTTAAATGACATTTGGTTCTACGTTGGTTTGTTATCTACATCGTATGTCTCAATGTCTCACATTATTTTTATTATATCTGAATCTGCGCGCCAAACTACGATCTTTTAGTTCCTTCAATTCGACGACATTTTGCTAATTATTTACGGAAAAGTAACGAAAACTGTCATATATATATATATATATATATATATATATAATATAATATATATATATATATATATATATATATATATATATATATATATATATATATAGCTTAGAGCGTTAGAGGAAAAGAGCGAGCTTAATTCTATGAGAGAAGACTTATCTGGATATTATAAAGCTCAACAAGTATCTCTGGAGCTTATATATGGAGACAATAGGAGTGTGAAATGAAATCAAAGAATTATATATTGGTGGATATAGATTGGTTTATTTATTCAATAAGGAAATACAATCGATTAGTTGCAGCATCGAAGGGACTCTTTATGCCGAGGCATTTCGAAGCCTAATGCTTCTCATCAGAAGAGTAGGGAAGATGATAGGTAGAATAGTGGGGATGCGGTGTCTAGCGCTGGATTCATTAGGAACGAACTAGATCAAAAACAAATTAAAATTATAGATGATGTTTGGAGGGGGTCGAATACCAACTGAACTATATAAAAAGAAAAAATATGCAAGACAAACACGGAAATTTAAACGGGCAGTGGTATGTCTTTCCTCAACATATCTCTAAGAATAAAAAAAAAATAATTCAAGGAAACAATACTCATAAATTACTTTTTCCTCGTTTAGAAACGAGCATGTATGTTATGTCCTGCTCATTTATTACATAGAAAGCTGACCTTTGCAGTCGGGTATTCTCGTGACTTTATTTGGACTATTGCAGACCCTCTACTGTAAAAAAATATTAACCCCCTCCCAGGATACTACTTTCCGAACTTTTTGCTTCTGCCGACTAACCCCATTGTATATGTGTATGCGTGAGTGTTTATATATATATATATATATATATATATATATATATATATATATATATATATATATATATATATATATATATATATATTACCATTAACGGTTTCCCGTTGTGTTGGGCTTGAAACCGACGGTACTAATGTTTTTCTGAACTTCTGTATAATTAATAATATAGCTTTTATATCGAAAAAGTTTTTCTTTGTAATCGAGCACTTTGTCAGAACTCTTTCCCCAAAATACAGTAAACAAATATATATATATATATATATATATATATATATATATATATATATATATATATATATTAATCGCGTCTTCTTTCTTTTTTGTTCACCCTTTACCCCTTAAATATATTTCATGTGTCTTGGACCTTGCCTTTAACTGTACCGCTTAATTTTACTCAACTTCTAGTTATTATTATTATTATTATTATTATTATTATTATTATTATTATTATTATTATTATTATTGTTGTTGTTGTTGTTGTTGTTAGCATTATCATTATTTTTACTATCGTCGTCATCGCTATTATTATCGTTACTATCATCATCATTTTTATTGTCATTACCATATTCCTTATTACTGTTGTTATTATTAATATTATTATTATTAATACTACAATTCCCCCTATTACTCCACCACGCCAATCATCCATATTCACGCCCAAGAATTTGCTACCCTATTTCTCTACCTTTACCTTATAAAAAAAGAAAACATAGAAATATTGCCACATATTACCTAGCATATAGTATACTTTGAAATCCAGTATTATAGTCTTATAACTACCCACCCATTTTGCCTTAAATCGCCATCATAATATCTCTCCAAAAAGTATGCACTAGTTCATAGTGCTGTTGCCATCTCGCTGGCATCTGTAAAAAATATGTCCTTCCATAGATAATAGACACCTTACACGCCGTTAAAATAGAACCACCACGCATCCAGTTAAGCTCCAACTTTAACCCTAAAACATATACCACATACACTTAAGATTATGTAAAAGACTCTATACACCTTTCTGCATTACACTATATATAATACGCTCCTCCTTTATTTAGAATTCGACCCCCCAACATCATCTATAATTTTAATTTGTTTTGATCTATTTCGAAATGAATCCAACGCTAGACGCCGCATCCCCACTATGCTACCTAGCATCTTCTCTACTCTTCTGATGAGAAGCATTAGGCTTCGAAATGCCTCGGCATAAAGAGTCCCTTTTATCCCCCAACTAATCGATTGTATTCTCTTATTGAATAAATGAACCAATCTATATCCACCAATATATAGTTCTGTGATTTCATTTCCCACTCCTATTGTTTTTTATATATATACTAGGATGGGAGACAGACTTTGTTCGGTATGGAATGATGCTCAACGAATATTTCACACTGTTATATTTTTATTGTCATCGAAATAGGTGAAATCACCCATTTTTTAATCAGATCAATTGATTGTCTGCTCCAGTTGGGGGCTCCTCCCTGTGCACCGGGAGAACGCTCCACATGCCTTCCCGCAGTGATTTAGTCCACACTACATCGTAGTCTACATTGCAAAATAGACTACAATACAGGGTGCCCCCCCCCAAAAAAAACAAAAGCTAAATGGAGGCCATCTAGAACATATGCTGTATAACGGAGAAAAAAAGGCCAAAGACCCTAGTGTTTTGATGTGATGTTTTGAATATAATAAACTAGTTATGACCAAAGTTTCATTTTGTTCGGACAAAACACTAAAAAACGAGGCCTAATTAGAGTTTGGGCCCGTTTTTTGGGGTCACCCTGTATCTTGTAGACCAAATCACATTAAAGTTTAACATGTAAACGTCAAGTATCATGCCCCAATCGTGTTCTAAACAAAAACATTTATTCCGAACGCACCTCTGTTATACTAAAGAATCTAGTGTTGATTTTATATGTCTGGTCTTACTGCTTGTGCGGTAATTAATCTTTTCAAATGTACTTGTGATGTTAGGCTGCATAAGAGGTTAACTTTGGTCGGATTACTTCGATTATCGATTATCGATAATCATCGAAAACATTCCGACACAAAGCCTATCTAAGAACACTGCCAGGCACCTAAAGTACCTCCGTGTGACATTTCATAAAAATCGATCCAGTCGTTTTCGAGTCCATAGAGAACGAACTCACAGACACACTTTTTATATAACAGAAGATATATATATATATATATATATATATATATATATATATATATAAATAAAATTATAAAATAATAATTCTGAATATTATATATATATATATATATATATATATATATTATTCTAATCTTTTATAATACATATAGAAATACATATCACACCCTTCTTTTTGAATTTTCTTAATAATCGAACACTTTCAGAGTTTTATCTAACTAACCTTTTATCTATACATATGCATACACACATACCTATATATGGCTAGAACACGCTGGCGAAGAGGTGGAGATTTTTCGCTTAGCATTTCTCTTCCATAAAAATAAATGAATATTTTCATTTAATTGGCGTACCGTGTTAGTATCTTTATGACTCAAGAAGTAAAATTTCTTGTGCCATCGATTCGATGACTAGCGCCTTTTGCCAGGCCAACTTACGAGAATTCATGCAAGTCTCGTGGAATTGAGATCTTGTTTAACTACGCAAT
>NC_136492.1:89769984-89777484 GCF_053919585.1 Euprymna scolopes | reverse complement strand
TGATTCTGCAGTTGACGGCTCGGAGACAGGTTTCTGTATGAATACAATCAAGATAGACCGCAGGGAACTCAAGTGCAAAGCTAATACCGACACGTATATTTTGTATTTGTAAAAATGTTGAATATTCAACAAGTCAGTGTCCGCAATATATGCTTTACTGACACTGGTGGAACAGTATTCCATACACAAAAAATTTGCTAGAGTTCCGGAATTCAATCAGTGGAAGTAATTATACCCCCCACACACACATATAGCGAATAAATAAGAAAAAATATATTCCAAAATTCATGATGTCGACCATCTTATAATTTGTTCCTTCAATTCAGTTGACATGTACAATTCTTGACAGTATCTGTTTCGTAGCGCAAAATCAATCACTTAATTTTTATATCAATCAGTGAATCTATTATGTCAATCAACAATAATTAAGTGATTGCTTTTGCGCTACGAAACAGATACTGTCAAGAATTGTAAATGTCAACTGAATTAAAGGAATAAATTATAAGATGGTCAACATCATAAATTTTGGAATATAGTTTGTTTTATTGGTTTACTATATTGCTCTGTAATTACATTGGGCTTTTTAAATAAGGATTTGTATATATTATAAGAATATATATATATATATATATATATATATATATATATATATGTGTGTGTGTGTGTATGTGTGTGTGTGTTGTTCTTTTTTTTTTATATATACAGTGCCGCTAAAAAGACAGTACACACTTGTCATTTTTTCATTTTTTGTCATTTTTTTCAAAACGCTAAAATTTAAGCTAAATTTAATGTAACTGTTTAAACATAGTATACAGCATTTGATTCGCCTTTTATTAGTCTATAATGTTACCTGTTCATAATTGACTTTTTGCTGAAGTAATGAAAAAATAGCTTGAAATCGAGAAGGTGAAAAGAAACTCCGCACAATGGAAAATTGTTATCTAAATGTAATTTTCAGGCATTAATGAATCAAAAATATAACAGGAACACAGTGAACTCGTTATTATTTAGTAGCATAGCCCTTCTGGAATTTGACAACTTGCAAATTTTGGGGAATTCTCTTGAATTAATCTGCGGTAATGCTCATGTGAAAGTGCATCCTACTTCTCTTTAATTTTTGTCCAAAGTTCTTCCAGATTGAAAATTTATCGTTATGTAGCTGTTTCTCTATGTAATGCCATACGTTTTCGATAGGATTGAGGTCTGGAGATTGTGCAGGCCAATCTATACACGGAATATCATGCTCTTCAAGGAACCTCTTGACATTGCCAGTTGTATGAATGGGAGCATTATCCTGTATTAAGATGGGATTATCATCCAAATTCTGGCTAAAGTAGGGTAGAAAATGCTCAGTCAACATATTAATCTACCTGGTCGAATTAATTCAACCTTGCAAGCGACCTATAGTCCCTGGATCATTGGCACTAATAACGCCCACAACAAAATTGAAGTTCCACCATCTTGCAGCGTTGAAACTGTGCACCTATGATTAAATTCTCTGCCTTTTTTTCGATTGACGTACTGCCTACCACCACTGCCTAGCGTATTGTCCTTGCGTTCGTCGTTAAAAATCACTTTCGACCAATATGAAGTGTCATGATCTTCATTGCATCTGACGAAGTCCAGACGGCGGTTTCTGTACTTTAGAGAATCATTAGCTTGCGCCTTGGAACATAGCTTCGCAAATTAAGTTCCTTCAATCTGTTCTTAACTGAATCAACCATAAGAGGTTGAGAAAAAAACAGCGTAAGTTCGTCAGCGACAATGAAAAACTGGACCAATGAAAAGTGGACAAACCAGGAAAAAAACGTTAAAAGAGCGTTTAAGACTCAGAGTATCAGAATTTAAAAATTAAAAAAATATAACTATAAAACCGACGCCAATAGATTATAGTGTGTGTGTGTGTATGTGTGTGTGTCTTATGGTTGACTCGGCGTAACGAAACCAATGGCACGACTTTGAAATATGTATATATAGTGTCATAATAAATATTATATATATATATATATATATATATATATATATATATATATATATATATATATTCCAGGTAGAAAGATGTAAAAAAATTAAGAATAATTGAATTTCAACAAGTGTCGTTGATAGGGCTAAATCAAATAGAGCAAATTATATATATATATATATATATATATATATATATATATATATATATATATATATATATATATATATATATATACACTATTAGTTATGTAAATACAGTCATATCTTGATGTGCAGACCGTTTCAATCATATTTGATTTCACCAGTCAAGAAAAATTAAAATACAAAATTTGAAAAGGTTCCAAACCTTTTCAAATTTTGAGGAAATCTTGAGGAAATAAAAAATGCCATGACTGGCGTGAAGCAAAGCTAACGTTGTTATGCGTTAAATTAATTACAAAAATCAAATTCCCGTTAAAGAAGGGGAGGTTTAAAAGGATAGTTTTAGGGAAATTTGGGAGAGTAATAAGAAGGGAGGGATAGTAAAAAGATATAGAGGGGTGTTGAATAGTCTAAGGCGAAGAAAAGGAGAAGGGGGTGGGGTGAAAACAGTTGGCAGCTTGTAAGACGACGATATTAACAATTTTATAATTTGTTTGTAATTTTATAATTTATCTGTTTCCGAGACTTATATAGAACAGCTACCCACCGAAAACTCTTCATCTCCAGGACCTGTACAGAATGGCTACCTATCAGAAACTCTTCACCTCCAGGACCTGTACAGAATAGCTACCCATCGGGAACTCTTCACCTCCAGGAACTGTACAGAATAGCTACCCATCGGAAACTCTTCTGAAATTAAACACGGCTTTTCATTTTCAATTTAAATTCAAATCAATTAAAATATGCTTCCATTTAAGGCTCGTAAGTCCAGTCTGTTGTTCAGTCAATAATTAATATTCGTTCATCTACAAGCAAATAAAACGCGCCATTAAATCACACATAAGTATGACGACATCTACCGGCGTCATTAAATACAAACCTAAGATAAAAAACAAAAACAAAAAACAAAAAAAACGGTGTGCGTAACAGGTCGATCCAGCATGCTTTGAATCGACCATTTGAAAAGGGAAAATTTTTCCGAAATTAATAATGAAAAAAAAAAAAAACGTTACGCATGCGCAACTGTGCGGGAAAAGTATTAATCGACAATGAGCAGATGTTATTACGTACGTAACTGTTTTTTTTTTCTTCCCATATTTTCTCGTTCAATTGTGCGATGCTCTCAACGTTTGTGGAAGAAACCATCCATTGATTATTTCATATTTAGCTTGACAATTTGAGGTTCAAAATTCATGGGTACGTTTTGTTTATTTTGTTCTTGAGAAATCGATTGGAATGGCATTAAAATGGATTCTATGAGATAAAATAAAAAGACAAAACACAAAGTGTGTGGTTCCGACATTTGCTTTCCCTTTTCTCCACTCGAAGGATTTCTACTCTTGACATTTATATAACTTTACACGCTAAGCAATTACGGATGCTAAAATGTTTCCCTTTTTTTAGTGTTTATTACATGATAATATATTCTTATTTTGAATTGTTAAACAGTGTTAACACCTCTTTCTCTCTCTCGCTCTTCTTCACGCTCATCTTCCTCCTGTTCATATGTATATATCTATCTCTTAATATCTATCTGTCTGTCCATCTGTCTATCTATCTATGATTATATATGCGTTTAACTATCTATCTACCTATGATGTATGATTTTATATATCTAATATATTATGTATGTCTGTAGTTATCTATCTACCTATCTACTTTTCTCTATTCATATCTAGATATGTTTATAGATAATTATCTAAATATTTATCTATCTGCTTCTATTCATGTTTATGAATAATTATTGAAATAATAATTATCTCCGATCCTATCTATCTATCTATCTGTCTGTCTGTCTGTAGGTGTTGCTATTTTTTAAAATAACTTCTATAATAATAAAAATTAACTTGATATGTTATATAATCTTAAACTCTTACAAATGTTTTGCTTTAGCCTTCATTTATTATTTTTTATTTTGTCAAACATTGATTAACCTCTATCTCTTAATATATATATATATATATATATATATATATATATATATATATATATATATATATATATAAATATAAATATATATATAGTCCTGGTCAAAATCATAAGTCCATTTAAGAAAGTAAGCGTTTACGTATAATATCGAATTTTTAATCAAACAAATGGTTGAAACCATTGCCAAAAGGGAAAATATGATGGAAAAATATGAAATCTGCTTCATTCGAAACCTTAACCCTGATCTAATAATTATTTTTTAAAAAACAAACATTTTCACCTGGTCAAAATGATAAGACTACTTTAATAAAATCGGATAGTTTTGAAAAAAATGCATACGAAAAGCTTTCTATGTTACTAAAAGCAACTTGTTAGTGGATAAAAAACATCTTACTAAATTATAAATGGCAAAAGGGAAACCATTATCAGAGTTTGAGAGAGGAAGGATCTTTGAGCTTAATAGGGGTGGACTCTCCCATTGATCCATTGCAAACGAAGTGAATCGTAGCAAAACGGTCATCACAAATTTTTTAAGAAATCCAGATCAATATAAGCACAAAAAGGGTCCAGGTCGACCAAAAAAAAAAAAAAAAGAAGTAAAAAAAAAAACCCAGTATGAGCTCAAGTCGATTGAAAAGCCAAACAGCAGCAGCATGTAGTCCTAAAACCATCAGAAGGCATCTGAAAATGAAGGGTTTCAATCATTTAAAGCGACTGCAGAAACCACGTCTTCTTGAACAGCACAACACTAACCGACTTAAATATGCCGCCAAATACCAGACTTGGGATGAAGAGAAGTGGGAAAATGTAATTTTCTCCGATGAAAAAAAGTTTAATCTTGATGGTCCAAATGGATTTCAACACTATTGGCATGATAAAAATTTACCCAAAGAGACTTTTTCAACTCGGCATAATTGAGGAGGGTCTTTAATGATCTGGGATGCTTTCTCGTCAGCTGGGACCCTAAAGTTGCAAGTAGTGAAAGGCTGGCAAACATCATTGAAGTACATTTTTATGCTTGAAAATGCTTCTATCAGGATTGAAGGTCCACGTCTGTGTGGAAGAAATTGGATATTCCAGCAAGACAACGCTGCGATACACACTTCTCGACAAGCAGGAGAATACTTTTCTTCAAATAATACAGAATTGTTAGATCATCCAGCATGTTCTCCGGACCTCAATCCCATTAAAAATCTTTGAGGATGGATGGCAAAAGAAGGGTTCAAGGATAGAACCCAGTATGATTCGATAAAGTAACTTTCTGATTCAGTTTTCAGTACATGGGATAAAATTCCTTCGCAACTGATAAAAAAACTTAGTCGCAAGTATGCCGAAGAGAATTTTTGAAGTAATTCGTAATAATCGAGGCTATACTAAATACTGAAACGCTTTTTAGTAATTTATAATTGCCTTTTATTAGATAAATTATCAGTGGTCTTATCATTTTGACCAGGTGAAAATGTTTGTTTTTTAAAAAATAATTATTAAATCAGGGTTAAGATTTCGAATGAAGCAGATTTCATTTTTTTTCCATCATATTTCCCTTTTGGCAATGATTTAAACCATTTGTTTGATTAAAAATTCGATAATATGCGTAAACGCTTACTTTCTTAAGTGGTCTTATGATTTTTACCAGGACTATATATATATATATATATATATATATATATATATATATATATATATATATATATAGTAAGTTATAAAATGTATATGGCGATTAAGCTACACTGAATATTCCGCGTTTCATTCACTCTAGGACTCTTCAGGCTTATGCATATGCATTTTATAACTTACTAACTACTAACAAGCTCTACCTACGTATTGAGCACTTTTGAAGTAAATACTTAAAGTTTACGCATAAATCTATACTTTCGTATATTAATTTTATGTGAGTAAATTAAGTAGTTATATATATATATATATATATATATATATGTATGTATATATTACATACTTATATGTGCACACGTGTTGTTTCAATTGCGATTTTATTAAAAAAATCTAGCTTGTTCGAGTCGTAGTCAACTTAACTAAAAAATTTTTACCGGAGGTATCATCACTTATCAAGGCCTAAAAGCCACTTGAGGAGAAGGGTTAAATAATGATCAGTGAGACAACAGCGTAGTGATCATTAGTGATGGAAATAGAGTAGAATTTTATTATTAAGGGGGTAGCGTAACAAGAACTTGTTTACGTTGAATTTGAAGATAGCCATATTGTAGTCAGCTGGAAAGCAGGCCAGTGGAAAAGACTTCCACAGGCGAGTAATTCTAGGAAAGAAGCTTTGCTTATACGTAGAACCTGCATTTAGATTTAGGCACAGATAGAAAGTGAAGGACATTTTTTATAGTGTTTGTAGCTAGTCGAGTGGTTTTTTGAAAGTTTGGCAAGAGGGGATCATAGATTAGAGCTCAGCCGAGCACTTACCATGAAAATAACGATAGAACAAAGACAGGTTCGCAGCGTGTCTTCTCTGGGAAAGATAAACAGATAATTTATCAAGTGTCCACTAATTTGGAAATAAAATGTCGATTCATTCCTTAAGGAATCTACTATGTAAAGGCAAGTTAGCGCTGTGTATGTGCGTGTGTATGTCCAGAAATAGTTTGAAGAAAGAGAGGAGGAGAAAGAGTGGAGACGAAGAGAGGAAAACGATGGAAGGGAGAAAAGAGAGAAATATAGAGAGACGGATAGAGAGAAGTAGTAGAGAAATAGAAGTTTTAATAGAAATATGGTACTTGTGCACTTTTGCTACCGTGCTGAAATAATAACGTTATTATTTCGAAAACTATTCTTAACATGTATTGGGAGTTTTGTAACTATTCTGTGCTTCTACCTGATAATTTATTAATAAAAAAAGATACCGTGAAGCTTGAAATTAACCTAAAAAAATATTTTAAAACAGCGCGGTGGCAAAAGTGCACAAGCACCGAAATATGTTACACTTTCGTACTGGGCAACGCCAGTTAAGCCTGCTACATTTGACGTATCTGTTAATAAACGTGTTATCTGCTTATTCTGCTACGGTTCCATCCTTTTTTTTACCAACATGTAATTGTCTTTATTGTTATCATCATGTTCTCGTACTAATGCTTTTACATCAATTCCAATCTCGTTATTTTTGATAAGACGAAATTTCTCATGAATCCTAATGAGAAAATACGCTGGCAATCATGATCGCAGTTTCATTGTATTCCATCAACATATTCATCATCATTAAATGGTGTGTAGAAAGATGTGAAAACGCTCTTCCTGTTTGTGTAGACGACAAAACGTTCACAATATATAGTATCACTAGTTGAGCGTTTCCCGGCATAAAATACGTTGCCCGGTCATAAAATACGCTTAAATATGATATTTTAGTTCATACAGCTTTCAAATTTATTATTATAGAGACAGTTCTCTACCAATGATTACATAATATATTGTACCCACTATATAATAGTGGTTTCAAAAGTTAAA
>NC_136492.1:89659984-89764984 GCF_053919585.1 Euprymna scolopes | reverse complement strand
ATGGTCCACAATAACACCTTAACTGTAATCTTAATTCAAAGTTAGCTTCTATTTATTTTTTTGAGTTGAATCATATTGCGTCGAATAAATTCACCTCATAAACCTCTGTTTTTTTCCTTCTCCACTTGCACGTGGCACTGTTTCGAAAATAGATAAATAGGTAAATAATAAAAATGAGAACGTTACGTGTTATCGTGTCAAAAGAAGGAAACATCCTGCTCACGTGATTACGTGTCTTTTTAAAAACCGTTACATAACCTTTTTATTTTTATTTATATATCTGTTTAAGCTTTTTTTGTCAGTGTACTAGAACTAATTCAGTTGATTACAACATTTTCTGCGTGTTCTTTACATTACAATAGTACAACCCTGAATCCAACGCCGCAATACTACACAGTTCAATACTGTAAAACTGAAACGAAGCTGTTCTGCTTGAAAAGGGCGCCATTTTCTTCTTATTCATATTTATATCGTTTCTTGGCTTTAAAACACTAAAATAATTCATATTTATATCGTTTCTTGGCTTTAAAATACTAAAATAATTACGTGTTTACTTTTTTAATATCCCATTTTGCTGTTTCGGATTATTTTACTAAAGTAAGTAAAGCTTCATTATTTTTCAAAACTGTTTTTGTTTCTTTGTTTTTCGATATTTCGTCGATATTATTTAATAAGAGTGTTTATCAGAAAAGCCAACAAAGGACTACCCGGAAAATAAATATACAAGAAATAAATGTTACCATAGTCAATAAAAGTTCAGTTCATGTTTTTTTGTTGTTTTGAAATAGTTTTAATGCTCTTTACTTGAAATAATTTCAGCGAACTGAAATTAAAACGAAATTTGAGGCGATAATTACTTAAATGAATTTTTTTTTAAAACCGGTTCGTGAATTAAAATTTTTTTTTTCACAAACTACTTAAAAATACAAACCAATGAACTGCTCTACCATAAAAGTAACTTTTATTGACTATGGTAACATTTATTTCTTGTATATTTATATTATTATATATATAAAACATTTTCTCTTTGTAAGGAAACATCATTTTGTTGGTCAGTCTTGGCTACGAATGGAAACAAAGTTGATATAAAAAATATATTTTCGCGAAAATTATCTTTACTTTCATCATATTTTGCTTAGGGTAAAATTTTTGAGTATCAAAACCTATCTCTTTACAACCCCCTCCTTTTCATAACCTATCATACTTTCATCAATCACAGTCCGTTTTCTGTAGGCTGATTTTGAACCCAGTCAATGACGGGTACTTCTGCTACTATATATATATATATATATATATATGTATATATATATATATATATATACTTGTACTATATATAATTGCTATATATTTCTAGGTTCCCAGATGTACGTTCACCAAAACTCTTGGGTTTATCAAAAAGTGTGCTTATGTGCTTATAGTATATTTATTTATACAAATATTATTGCCTATATATGAACACATACTTGTGCAGTGTCTCTTTTCAGAGAAACTACGTCATCACGCTAAACGTACTTCTCAAAATCAAATTCTAGACTCATATCATTTACACACAAAAAAGTCCTTTCCTATTTTGCTAAAGAGAAGAACTATCCCGCAGAGTTTTACAGTTTTCTTCAACATACATTGACTAAGTATAATTATTTTTCTATTCAGCAGAGTAGAAAAACATTTTGCATTTGATGTTGAGAAGTACGTATATATATATATATATATATATATATATATATATATATATATATATATATATATATATGAGAGAGAATTAGTGTGAGAGAAAACAAGAGAGAGAGAGCGAGAGAGAGAGCACGCAAAAGAAATATTAGTTCACGTAAATTATAGAAACAAAACTTTGTAGAGATTACTCCAATATCATGATAAAAATTTTGGGAAAATAAAATAATTTACAAGAAATATTTTACCTAGATGTTAAAGAAAACCCCCTTTAAAATTACCATAAGTATAGTGTATGAATATTATGTGTGTATGAGTATTACGTGTGTGTATGTATGAATATTATGTGCGTGTCAGTATTATGTGTGTGTCAATATTATGTGGATATGTCAGTATTATGTGTGTTTATCAGTATTATGTGTGTGTATCAGTATCCATGTATGTAAGTATATAATTTAGACCAGCGCGGCCCGACACACGACTCTACAAGAATATCCAGAGGGATTTTAGATATTTATTTCGTCTGAGTATTAACTGGCAGAGATTACTGCAAGACATTTCCCACGCAAGGGACACCAGATATAATCTAAGATTTGCATGCAAGCATATTCGTCTCATGACAAAAGAGTTCAATAAAGAATGAACGAGAGAGTAGAACGATAACTGTTAAAAAAAGGACTAAAAGTAGGAAAGAGGAGAGAGAGAGAGAGAGAGAGAGAGAGAGAGAGGTTGAGAGCGACACACACAAAGAAAGTTTTTTTTATAAATATCAATACAGAGATTGAGATTTTAATTGGAATTCATTGTTTATTTTATATGTATATTATGTATATATGCACATATAAATGCACACATATATTATTTTATTTGTCAACATGAAATATTATCAGGAGATATAATACTATATGTACGAGTTTTCAGTAGTTACTTTCATAGATCTCAATACGTGAGAAGAACTAGTGGTGTTCTTATTTAATAAAAAACGTCGAATAAAAAAATCACTACAAGGAGCTCAATATTCGCCAATATTCGAATAGAAAATAATACAAGTCAGCAGTACCCGTAGAAATTTAAGCAACCAGAGTATATTATGTCTAAATGGAAATGTTATATTCTAAACTTTAAGGGTACCACAACCTATTAAGCTGCGGAAGTGAAATGGCAAACAAATGCATATAAAAAATTTTTTGCTTTAGAATATACATACTGTGTATACTGTGTCACGCTTATATCCGGATCATTTAATTGTTATGTACTTCCATTCCTTGTAATAAATAGTTTTACCAAGAATTCTTCATAAGTATTGGTTTCGGTTTCCACAATCAATAGTTTTCCCCACTCTCTATCTGTGCCTAAATCTAAACTCAGATTCTACGAACACACCTTCTTTCCAAGAACTGTCCGCCTATGTTCCATTGGCCTGCTTCCCGGTCGGCTACAGTATGGTAGCCTTCAAGACTAAGGTAAACAAGTTCTTGTTGAACCGTCCCCTTTAAATAATCAAATTATACCACAATCTACACCATTAACAATTACTACACTACCACCTTACATTCATTAACCTTTATCCTCGGGTGGCATTCGAGCCTTGATAAGTTGTTGGTTGTTGGTTGTTTTTGTTTTACGGCATATCAGGTTATTTCATGCCGAATCCAGTGATTTTGAAGAAAAAATCTTAATAGAATATATTTGTTTTTGTTTTTTTCAAGTCGATTTCTATTTAACCCATAATTGGGACCCTAACAGGTACTACCACTCCGGGTCAGAGTGGACCTGGGAGCAATGGCAATTAAAGGGTGGCTCCACACTCCCCAAAGCCCGCAAGCTGGGATCTCACCATCGGATACAGTTTAAGGTCATATCCAGGACCCCTTGATAAGTGGTGAATCCCTTGTAATATGTAATATATATATATATATATATATATATATATATATATATATATATATATATATATATATATATATATATTAGTAGCCAGGTAAGATCACAAGGGAGATAACCAAGCAAAATGATCCGAAACAATTTATCTAAAAGCAGCAAAACTAGAGCTGGCTTGCTAGTATATTTTATTGGTTTGAAAATATGTCATATTTTACCAATTGTCATAAAATTTTAACCATAGGATAGTATTATAATCTTCTAAAACCCTGCAAACTTTTACGTAGTTTCGGCTCATAGAACCAAAGATATAAGCATTTCAATATTAAATCCATATGCCACTTTTTGGGGGAATGTTATAAGTTCAAAATCTCGGCAACTACTGATCAGAATTTTACAATTGAAGGCTTGTTGGAAAACTAATGATCTGGATTATGTAATGAGATGTGTAAAATTTGTTCTTAAGGTCGCACATAACTGTTTTAAGAAGTGGGGGATCACTTTTCTGTCTTAATTTAACGTAAAATGAGCACCTATTTATGGTCACGTTGGCTAGAAAGTAGGTGTGCGTTTAATATAGAAAAGTGACCCCTACGTTATAATTTCTTTCATATCGTTGAAACTACGTGTTTTCTGGGATTTTTACTGTTATTTTCGTTTTCAGCACCGTCGAATGCCTATAATAGTGGTAATTTTAAAGGATTTTTCGCGTGTGAAAAGATACTGCACCTTCACCAATACTTTAATGATAATCATTTGTTTTCCTAGTTTGCCTATGAATTACAAAATATCTGATACTTCCCCAAAACCCCTGGCCTTGATGGATGGGAGACAAAACTTGCTGCTATGATTTCAAATGATCTGAAATAACAGCAAGGGGAGACTTGATTCCAAATATTTATCATATGTTATATCTCCATTCTTTGGTTTTCATACATAAAGGAAATTTCACAGTATATAACGCTTATTTGATACTGGAGATATTCATAATCGTACCCTATTTCTAAAAGAGGGGAGATATAACATATGAGAAATATTTGGAATCAAGTCTCCACTTGCTGTTATTTCAGATCATTTGAAACCATAGCAGCAAGTTTTAGTCTCCCCTTCATCAAGGTCAGAGATTTTTGGGATATATATATATATATATATATATATATATATATATATATATATATATATATATATATATATAACAGCAAATAATTAATAAAACATGTTAAAAACACTTTGAAAAAGAGTTAAAAACATATTTAATCTGGAAAGGAAACACTTAATAAGTGCATAGTCCTTAATCCGCGGAGTTTCGAAGAAATACTTTCCTTCTCATCAGAGGGTAGGAATTAGCAAAATGCGGGATCGGATTTTGCATACAAAAGTATTTGATGAAACTGAAAGTAAGTCAAAGATCTTGCTTGATAACAAAAAGTGAAGCAGAGGGAATATGGTGAAGAAAAAGGTGATTTCACGTGAATGGATATATACATATATATATATATATATATATATATATATATATATATATATATATATATATATATATATATATATATATATACAGTAGCGTCCAAAAATTAAGGCCCCTTACTTTTGGACGTTCCTATTTTGAAAATAAATAAATAATTGTAATAATTCTTTTTCTATCCTTTGCAAATGATTCAAATTTTAGTATGTTATTATGGATGATAACGACTACCAGTTGTCAAAATTTCAGCTTTTCACATTTCTTATTTCTAACAGATATTAGGTTTAAAAATTTTGTCCCTTAGTTTTGGACGCTAATATATATATATATATATATATATATATATATATATATATATATATATATATATATATATATATATATAGTGAAACCTCTACATAGGAAATTAATTGGTTCCGACTTGGCTTTCGTATCTTGAAATCTTCGTATCCTAGAAGGCGTTATACGCATAAAATAAATTGTCTAATTCGTGCCAACCTTTACGAAAACACACCTTTCACACGTTAATTACTTGCGGCTTCCGGTAAATTTCTGGCTTACGATTTGTTGAGTTCTTCTCTACTTTTATAATAATACAAAAAAAAAACACACACACACAAACCGTTTCAACACGTGCCTCTATCACATTTTCATTTGATTTGCAAATTATTCAATGTCAACTATTCAGCACTTTTACCGTAAAAAAAAAAAAAATTAAAAATAATTTCAACACTTTAAAAATAGGCGTGAGTGTTAGATAATTTAATTTCAATGTGTTTTATATTAATTATGTAACTTTTTTTTTTTACTGCTAACTATTCTTGTACCCCATATTGAAAACGAAGGTATTTATTTCGGGCTCAATGACGAGATTTGGAAAGGATTTCTATGTTTAAAATTAGGGAGAATATCTACTAACTGCGATTTTGTCTACCAGGCCTTTTTAATCGCTATAAAATTTGCGCGTGGCATTGCTGTTTCTAAAGAAGACAGCGAATATATATTATTCCTTAATTGGAATTTTTTTTATTTTGAGATGAGCATTTTACGTTAATTTTATTTTTATTTCGGACTATTAAAAACTATAAAAAAAAAAATTCCAATTAAGGAATAATATATATATATACCAATCGGTACGGACCCGACTATGGAAGATCAGATAATAAATAAATGTGGATTTATAAGATTAAAGAATCCAACCTTGATCGCCCTTCGGGGCCCGTGGCGCAGTTGATAGAGACGTTGAATCTCTACGGTTCCAGATGAACATTGTCTGAAGATAGCGGTTTCAATCCCACCCAAAGCGTGCCAGAGGAAATTGGTCAAAAATGTGGTGAGACGACAAAAACTACGGATGGCAGTGATGGCTGAGAATGCAGTTAGGAGATTCGAAGTTCCTATCCGTCGCGGTTACCACCTGACGAAGGCCAGAGGAAGTTGGCCGAAACGTTGTGAACCAATAAAAAGATTAAAAAAAACAACAACTAATAAAGATGAGACTAATAGTCCGAAATAAAAATAAAATTAACAAGACAGCGAATGTTTAAAAATGAATTCTTTTGAAAGAATGCAATTTTGGAAATTGCACCATGTTCCATCTTAATTATATAGTAACTTCATTAACTATTTGCAGTTTTCTTTTTAGACAAATCTCGTTTTTCACGTGATTTCGCTTACAGAGATTCTCAACTGTCACGACGCGCCTTTGTCTATTATTAGATATATTGATTTTTGTCGGAACGAGTGAAACTACTTATAGAGTAATGCTAGGTATTGAAATGCTTTTATTCCTGGGGTTGGATGAAAAACAAATTGCAGTCGTCATGGTAGTGGACGGATTTGAGTGGTAAATTGATTTTGTAAATATATTTCATTAAGACCGTTTAATATAAACAAGGGGTAAACGTAACTATTAACGACATAAAGTATTTTAAATATATTATGGTTAGGAAATTAGTTTCAAACAATTATTTTGGTTTATCTAATCATGTGTAAAGTATGGTAAGTTTGATTGTTTTGTTTTATCAAGCCTTTTCGGGTTATTTAATGTCGAATCCGAATATCTATTGTAAAAGCCCTTTTTTCTGCTTGACGTTCTTTTTATCTTTACATATTTATTTATGATACTGGTTTGCTTGATTTGCAGCGGACAACTGTTGTTTTGGATTTGATCTTGTAGAACATGATTGAGTTTTACAAAAGAAAAGGAACAAGAAAAAACAATAACACCAATGTTAGGTGAATTTTAGATCAGGAAGCCAGTATTTTCAGACTACCTGATCTTGTAACACGAGTCGTGTGTAACGTATTAGTATTAAAAACAATAGAAATAATAAGAACGTGAAGTTATATTAATATATGCCTTGAGTATGTCATCATCCGTCGACCATGTTATTTCTTACGGAAGTAGAGTTATGATCCGACCGGAATGGGCTGCCTAAATGAAAGGTTTCATTTTAAGATAAGAGTCTCTGCCATATCAGTTTCTCGTGAATAATTCTGTACAGTTCCCACACTGACATCAAACTGTACACTTAATGTCTCTATAGACACACAAGAGTCCTTATGCATGAACTTTGTTATTTGGCTAATCAGCTGTGGTGTTCTGACATTCTGACCCCTTCCACACCTCTCATTATGTCTCACAAACTCCTTGCCTTTCTTGAATCTCTTATGCCACTCAAAAACTGATGCTCGATTCATGCAAGATAATCCTAAAGCAGTCTGGAGCATTCCATGCGTTTCTCCGTAATTTTTTTTCAAGTGTAAAACAGAATTCGATTACACATCGGTGTTCAAAATGTCCTCCTGTCCAGCTTTCATTTTTTTAAAATTCATCAGCTGTGACAATCAAGTTTTAGTAGGATGTATTCCAATTCCTGCTCTAGCTGTTTATTTGAACCTTGAATTATACAAATTGGTTAATTGTATCATAAGATGTATAGAGATAACATACTGAATTTCCAAGAGTCTAGGACAATTTTAAATGCCCGTGAAAAAAAAAACAAAAAAACTGGAAACTTATTTAAAGCACCTCGTACAACCATTGTTACCAGTTCTCATGATGTTGTCACGCCACACATCTGACAAACTTACTAATCTTATCCTTGAGTAGTCTTTGAGCCTTGATAAGCGATGACTTGCTAGTACATGAAAATATAATTTCATGAACAAAAATGTGGGGAGCGTCCTGTGGAGCACAGAAAATGTTACTATATAATGTCACTTATAATCTATGAACTACTGGTTTAGAGCATACGTCATCATTTTTTTTCTTCGATGTAGTGTATTAAAGAAAGAAAGAAAAATGTCCTTGGAAATGTTGTTCTTAAAACTGGTTTTGCTGAGATTTGCAAGAGGCCATTTTGAAGTAGGTATGAAGGAGGGATTTATAGAAGTAGCAGACGTCAGAAGCAACCAGATAATAATGGCGGCCTTTATAAATCGTTTTGCTTCAGGATTTAGAATTTTATTGTCAATTCTAAAGCCACGGAACGAAAATAAGTGGTTATTTTTGGATTCGAATTAATATTTTCGTTCGTTTGTCTAAGCCAAGATTGGCTATACATTGGATTTATGATTGGGTGGAACGCCGGAAATCTAAGAGGACCTTAACACATGCTACATTGAAAAGAAAATCCGACTGCATGAGTTGGACATATTGATTTAGACATATGACAGAGAGAGATAGATAGATAGAGAGAGAGAGAGAGAGAGAGAGAGAGAGAGAGAGAGACAGGGAAGGAGGAGATGTGGTGAGAGATTAAGAAAGAGATTAGGAGAGAGAGACACACAAGGGTGAGTAAATACAAAAGTAGAGATAAAGAGAAAAGAAAGAGAGGGTGAGTCCATAAGAAGAGATAGAGAGAGTTAAAGATACACGCATATATATATATATATATATATATATATATATATATATATATATATATAGAGAGAGAGAGAGAGAGAGAGAGAGAGAGAGAGAGGGGAGTTAGACACGAAAATATGTGGGTTGATTAATGTTTTTGATTGACGAGTTTTTCGCTTATATTGTCTCATCAGAGTAAATCCTCTTTTTCTCAACTTAGCCAGAAAAGAAAAATTGTTATTAATTCTGAAAGATGTGGGCTGTTATATACAAATCTGTGCTATTGTTCACATCAAAACTTAGAACATAATCGCGGAGTCTGTCTTCGTGCTTGACATGAGTAATACGACGTTTTACTTAATATCAATTATATTTATAATCAGAATCTATATAGAATTTAAAAACATAATAAAAATGTAAAACATAGTATAGCAGATGCACACAGGGATCCTCATTTAATTTCTGGAAACGCCGAGTATGCCTCGAAGAGGTTGTGTCTATAAATGCACTGGAAATTATTTCAATTAATTTAGCTTTATTTAAAATCCTTCGCACTGAATCAGTACTGAATATATCCTTATTGGTTTCAATATTTTTTTTATAGCGAAGTCATTCTTTTATATTCAGTTCCAGGAAACGGCGAAACACGAGTCCTGCTAACAGTCAACGTTTAGCCATGTAATATATTTTGAAGGATGTTATTAACATAACGTATTCTTTTAAGAAATGCGGTTTCTTATTACGTGTATGTAAATATGTTGTCTGCCTGTTTGAGTTTTTAAAGCTTAAAATGCCCGTTTGAATAAAGATTAGTTATAAAAACGAGAAATGGTTTATTTGTCTTGGACAATTTTCTTTAAAATGTTCTCATCAAACAAAATATTAAGACAATATTGATTCTGACAACATTTCAAATAATAAAAATCTTTTGAGCAATTTTTTTTTTGTATAGATTATCTATAAGATCACGAAACGAAAAAAAAAAACAGTATCCGTGAAATGGATATTCTTATGATGAGTTAATTCTTCAGAAATGATCAACGAATGAAATAGAAATCTGAACAATTTGGTTATGGCAAGATACAAGGTATTTCGTAACAGCATTTATCAATCGTCATCTTTAATGTTTTTTTTCCTTTCGTGAAGAATCCGTGCATTTCGATTGTTTATTTTCTAGCTCTTATGTCTTTCGGTTGCTCTTTGCTCGCTTACAAGAAAACATAGCTCCCAGACAGGATGGGGTTAACGATGCAATTAAAACATTTGTTTCTTCTCTACGTTCATGTGACATCTGACTTATCGCCATGACACCACTCATAGGGCAAAGATACAAGATGGCGGCACATTTCTAATGAAAACTTCAAGCCGATCTAATTCGATAAAAAGCAATGCACTTTATATTATTGCCATTGGCGGCAATTGTCATTTTTAAGACAATTTTCCATTGTTTACCTCCATTTATTTAATCTTAAACATTGATCTATGTTTAGTTCAAGGTGAAAGTCTGATCTTTCGTTCAAACATATATCTCATATACACTCACAATTATCAAAAGAATATATATATGTGTGTGTGTGTATAACTTCAAGTATATTAAAAACTAAATACTTAAGTGCCCAGTACACGTGTAGAGCTTTTATAAAACAAATGATATAAACATTGCAACGTTCTGACATTTCGATGTCTTTATAAGCCCCCCCCCCCGAAATCGTTCGTGAAAACATGGAAATGTCGAAATGCTAAACGATTTGTGTAAATTTCTTATATATATATATATATATATATATATATATATATATATATATATATATGTGTGTGTGTGTGTGTGTGTGTGTGTGTGTGTGTGTGTGTGTGTGTAAGGAACTTTGTGTGCGTGCCTGTGTGTGTGATTTCATTTCCTATGAACTCGAAAACGCCTGTGTCGATCTTTTGAAGCCTAGGATATCGTGCGAGTTGTATGTGACTAAACCAATTTGTCTATATGACAGCGATATAAAACTATTGGGAGTAATCAAGATAAAATAACACATTCCTTATTTTATTTACTTTCTTCCCAGAGGGTTAGGCACAAGGTCAAGCATGGGCTTGTTTCTGTGAAACGAACTTGATTCTAACTTGGTACACCCAGTTTTACAGTCCATGCCATCAACCACTTAGTAAGGGAGGTGAAGGTCTCTAAGTGATTAACGACACTGTCTGAAAACCTAGGCGTGTTAAGTTCGAATGTAGTTCGTTCCACAGAAACACTTTCACCAAACCTTGGCCTTGTGTCTAACTTTCTGAGAAGGATACAAACAATATATTCCTTATAGTCGAGTACATTTTTATATAATAACTAGCAGATGTACCCGACGTTGCCTGGTATAAAGCGTAACGTTAAAGTCCTTTAAAAAGGATGATTCGGGTATACGCAGTTATGAAGACAAACAGATAAAATTCCGACGATCTCCACATACCAATTTTTAATTTTGACTTTTTTCCGGATGAAAACCGATTAAAAAGTTTTCCACATGCCCGAATACCATATATACCAAATTTCAAGTCTGTAGTTAAAAAATTCTTTGAGTTTATAGGTTGAGAAGTGTCCTCACACACATTATCACATGACAGATTACTTATGTTAAAATAAGTAGGTTTGAAAACACTTTTTTAAAGAATGTATCGAACTGGCCTAATGGTTATCGTACTTGCATCACTCTCTTTAGGTTTTGGTTTTGATTTCAGCTCGAGTATTTGTTTACTTACAAGAAGTGAACTGTTTAGAAAAACATGATACTCGCTTGCATATGTCTTAGTTTTCTTTGTGTTTTTACCCCCCCTTTTTTGTTACGTTTAATACCTATTAATCAAAATATAATATTATGCGTATTTTACGACCAGGCAACGCCTGCTAGTTGAGCTTTTTTAAATTTGGTTGGGATTAAATTTTCTATATATAAATACTGTTATTTATATTAGTTTGAAGTTTACCATTGCGTATATCAGGTAAATATATATATAGGGAGAATCTTGAAAAGCTTTTATATATATATATATATATATATATATATATATATATATATATATATATATATATATATATATATATTTAGACAAATATTATTGAATAGCACGGAATTATTGTTTTACAATTTTCCTTTTTATCTTCTCCAATCTCCGAATAGTCCTTTTTGTGTTTTTCTCGAAATTATACATGTTGGGTCCATAATCGCGTCGCTTTCGACAGAAATACTTCTATCATCCTCAGGCACATTGTAGAAATAAAATGTAGAGATTGTTTTTTAATTTACTTATATATATTTTTTCCTAGTCACGTGGTAATTTGTTACAAGTTAAGTGGGCGGACTTTTTTTTTTTTTTACATATATTAAACACATTTATATATACAAACGCATATATACATTATTAAACATTTATCCCAAACATTTCAAAATATTTCGGCTGCACTCATGATTAATATTATTTATTTGAGGCTTCTTTGTTTTAATGTAGAATGCTTCGAGTATTCTTAGCCTATTATGGATCCAACATATACAATTTCTAGAAAAAACACAAAAAGGACTATTCGGAGATTGGAGAAGATAAAAAGGAAAATTGTAAAACAGAATAATTCCGTGCTATTCAATAATATTTGTCTAAATGAGAAAATGCTGCCTAAATATACACAATATATATATATATATATATATATATATATATATATATATATATATATATAATGATTCCCGAACAGAGCAGTTGTGCATCACAAAACGACTACTAGACGTTGTTATCTGTCTCACTGCTACGATCGCCTGTAGGCAAGACATTACGAAAATTAAAATCAAGATATAATCCTAATAAACCTTACAACTAGAATCCTTATACTAATTCTGATAAATATCTACAACATTATTCTGATTCAAGGAAATGCCTTAAAAATTTGTCATTCTATAGAATCGTGCTTTATTAGTACCTGAATCCTATTGATCAAATTCAATGCCAATCTTAAATGTTCGAACTTTCAAAATCAGAAATTGTTTTACGATCTCCTAAAAACCCTTCAAAATACCACAAGTAAACTGGAATTCGGGGAATGTTGGTTAAATTGATATCTAATGTTTACTGTTAAAATTTCACAAAAATTTAAGTATCTGATTTTTCACGAATAGAATCCACCCACGTTTATCCTTCTTTGCATAAAACTAATATAGCCCACCTCCAGGAACATTTTTCCTTAAGATTCTTCAATATTATTTTTGTAAATATTGTCTTTTCTGTTTATAATGAAAAGAAAAAAAAACAAAAAAGAAATATCCGACGAAAAATCACGAAAAAGAAATACGAAGCAATAAAAATGTTAATGGAAGATTATATCTGTTGAATTATAAATCGATCGTTTTTGACCTCCGGCATCAAATGATTAAGACAATTGATTAAAATGCATAACTTGCAGATCAGCATTGATAAATATAATCATATTTATTTGTATATTGGATACCAGCTGTTCTTGCCAATCGAAAAACAAGAACGAAAAAGGTTTCTATTGCATAAACTACTTTAGCTTGATGGAGTTATATAATGTAAGAGGATGTATTTAAAATAATTAGATTTAAGTATAATTTTGTGTTTGGCATTGGTGGAGTACGGACATTCTTTAGGTTAGTTGGTTGGCTGTTTTCGTTTTACGGCATATCAACCCTTTTCGGGTTATTTAATGCCGAATCCAAAGATTTTGAAGAAAATTTTTTTATAGAATATATTTGCTGTTTTCAAGTCGATTTCTATTTAACCCATAATTGGGACCCTAACAGATACTACCACTCTGGGTCAGAGTGGACCTGGAAGCAATGTTAATTTAAGGGTGGCCCCACACTCCCCAAAGCCCGCACGCTGGGGCCTCACCATTGGATATAGTTTAAGGTCATATCCAGGACCGGACATTCTTTAGGATTGTGGTCGTGGTAATCCGAGTACGAATCCTGGTAACGGCACCAAATGTTACAATTAAACGTTTCGTCACTATTAATGACAACTGCATATTGTTATGCCTCTTACTGTTACGATAGTTTATTGTCACCATTTGTTATATACTCTTCATGAAAATGAAGACAGTGTACTGCCGTGACTGAAAAATATTCGTTTATTTCGTGTATTTATGACACCGATATGTAACAAAGAACATAACGTAATTTTTACATCGGCCAATGGAAAAACATACCTGGTCCATTTTGGGTTGACCTTGATTTGACGGATCCTCGGAAGCCTTGGTGGTATTTAAAGCAGTTTTATTATTGATGTTTTCCCAATTGGAAAGTTTAAACGCTGGTTCTAGAATTTTACTATCGATATTTCCCCTACTCTGAGCCATTATGGCCCACGAACCGTCTTTCTCTCTCTGACTACCAACTGAGTCTCTTTCTGACTGACACGTGTATTTTTAAGCTATCTCGTTACGTTATTTTGTTTATGCCCTAACATTCTTTTTCACCAAGTTACCATTTTTGTTTGTGCTAGTTATGAAAACTAACATTCCTTTCTATTAAAACATTTTAACTTAAATAATTTTATCTGTAAATATTTATTTCGCTATGATAACAATCTTTCTGACATTCTGTTTTTACAAATGTTTATATTTTTACATTTTCAATTTTGCACCTATTAATAACGATCGCAATAATCGTCGACCAGCACACCTATCGGCGTTGCCCGGTCAATATTTAACATTTTGAAGACGATTTTGTAATTGACGCCCATGATTGGATATAGTTTTGATCATTTAATGGTATTAATCAACCCTCAATATCGCGATATTGTGTTTGCACACAGAGCTGTAATCTACATGAAATTGTATGATACCCCCAAACAATTTTTTGAGAAAAGTAATTCGTTAACACAATTCAACAAACAGCAGCCATTTTGTTTCATACCTTTCTCTGACTATTGAATCTCTGCCTCTTGTCGTAGTTGCTATAGGAATTGAGTTTTCCTACAGCCATTTGCAGGTTAACATAGCATCTCACAAATGAACTAGAAGCGGACCTTTTGTTTGTGACCACATCACTAACAGATTTTTTTTTTGTACTCACGTTCACCCCTAACAAGGCATATTGCCACTTGGACGTAAGGAGCTACGCTTTGGGACCATGCTTATAAAATATTAACAAGATGTTGATTTACGCCACGCATATCAGTACAGTCAGGGAAGCTGGTAACAGGAAGGGAATTCCAAAGTCTAGCTGTTCGAGGGAAAGAAACTATTTGAGTAGAAAGTTTTCTGGCATTTAGGGACCTCAATAGTAAAGAGTGAGATTTTGTTGCTAAGTGGGTTTGTCGGGGATATGTACGTCGAGGGGGCACAAGTGCAACGAATTCATCAGAGCACATTCCATTAAAATATTTGGAAAACAGGCACAGAGATGCACCATTGCAGCGATGGGACAGAGGTTAGAGCTTAGTTGACAAAGTGGAAACTTATCCGAGAGTGGTATATGCACCAGCTCAGATATGACAACAATATTCCATGCATGAGCGAATAGTGGCCTTGTAGAGGTAAAGGATACTCTCAGGCGCCAGTAGTCTTTTAGCTTGATAGAAAGAACCCACCTTCTTTGCAACAGCCATAGCAATGTCCTCAATGTATTTTTTCCAGTTCATATTGCTTGTGAATGGCTGAAAGGCTGATGTTAACCATGTAAGATTGACTTACATGGTTAATGGGCGTCTTTCTATCATTTTCGTTTTTTTTATGAGAGTTTTATTCTTCTAGACATTGCCTGCACCACGGATGAGGATGGTAACTCTCTAAGACACCAGAGGGACACTAACAGGTGGCGCATCTTACCCAACGTAAATGTACTGTTGTCATATATGGGCAGGTCAATCTCTCTTCCATTTAAGGGTTCTTGATAAGGTTCAGAAAAACCACACCCTTCATTCTTTTCCTCGCCCCTCTCTCCCACTCTCTCACATACAGACGTGATGTTACTAGTCTTAATCTTTTCTGTAAATACTATTATGGTGTGTGTTCTTCAGTTTTCAGATCTGTGTCCTGTTTCCTTAGATCTAGCTTGTTCGATTCCCTAGCCTCCACCAACTTGCTGTTTTGATATTTTATTTAAATACAGCGTTCTATTCCAGTAGTATTTTTCAAGAATTGTGGAACCTTCTTCCTGTTGATTATATTCCTTCTAACTATAGTTTTGGTCTTGTAAAAGCCAAAGTCAATAGACATCTCCTGGGTTTGTGATAATATTCTTTCGTACTTGTTAGATCCTGACATCAAGTGGCTTCATGCCTTTTCTGGAGCGATTTCTGTAAAAAAAAATCATTTTCATCCCTGCTCAGTCTCGATAGATAATGAATTATTCTGGCACAGTGTCTGCGCATGACGTCTATTTTAAATCAATGGTTGCGCAAATACATTCCTCCTGAATCGGAATTGCTTTGGTCCAATGGTAAGCCCAAGACCGCTAGAAACACTGTTGGAATAAGCAGAAAGTGTCTTCCACACACAACAGCTGGTATTATCAAATTATCACCCATTCATTACTGGCCATGCTCAATGTCGCTATACTTCAGTGATTTAACGTTAACTAGTATGAATGTGATTATCCCTTGATTATAATTGATTTACTTTTCTGAAATCACGTGATTAGTTTGACCAATCACGGCTTCGTATTTATCAGAATTCTCTGTGTACTAACACAACTGTATTTATCGCAAAAAAATGTCTGATTGAAATAATATTGGAGAAAATCTCGTCTGAGTGTTGATCAGATTAAATGAACACTTTTATTTAAAAAGACCCGGATCGTAATATACAGGCAAGCAAAATATTTACCTAATCGAATTAACCGAATTATCAGCATCATTTTACCCTAAACAAAAAATATTTTCAGTGTTCAAATCTAAACAATACTACTGAATGGATCATTGATTTTAAGGAAAATATATAAAAGCAGTTCAATATAATTGAATGGTAATATCAGACATTTTTATATGGGTAAAACAGTCACAGCTATTGATATCGTTTTTTGTTAGTATGCGTGCACAATAACAGCGCAGCGGGCACGAAGGATTAACCCTTTGATGTAATCGGGTGGGCTTAGATATGGTCCCAGACCAATAACTTCCCGGAACTGTGTTCGATATAGTCAAGCCATATTTGTGAAACTTAATTTGATTCACGGAACTTAGTTTTGCGAGTTAGAGCTCACAAACTAAGTTCCATTAATAATAATAAAAAAAGGTGACGTTTGTATAACTATACAAAATGTCTGATCATGGACACATCATTGCAAACTCTATCGCTGGGATAAGATCAATCGAACAGCTGCATCATACGTCGCGTTGAAATTGTAATTTTATTTAATAATCATATCCAAAATTACCATAGCATTTACCATCAGCAATGCCTCAATTCAGTCTTGAGAAACAATGGATACAACTCGTAAAGGGGTCTGAACATGTAATTGTTAAGCAAGAGTTACGCAACTACACATCTGCTGACTTGTCACTGCTTTAATTCAACGGCAAGGAGAAATACAGAACGTTTGGAAACAATGTCGAGATAGGCGGAGAGCACATACAGCACCTGGTATTCCCATATTTCCATTTAGTACTGAGCAGAATCAACTTCGCTTAACTTCGACGATTTAACGGGAACTAGTGTACCACCGTGATTATGCCGTATCTAATTTAACATCAGTAACACGTATACTATAATGACATTTTTGTGGCAATTATTTCTCGTTTTTCTTGAGAATGATTTAAGATAAATGAAGAGTTGACGCTTAATATACTATAACTAATCAATATAATGTCAGGGTTTTACGGACGAGTTAATTTTACATCCTTCTACTTTCATGTTTCAATATTTCTATTCTTTATTCCGATTGGCTGATTGATCCCACAGTTTAACCAATGAGGGAAATTAATACAAACAAAATTGGCCATTCAGATTTGTCGATTCAATCTGATTGCTTCGTGATGAAGATGTTCTTTCAAACTTAAGCATGAGATAACAAAGAAAACACCATTTTCCAAACAATAACTTAACAAATCTCGAGTCAATATAAGCCAATTTTAACATTCCTTTAAGGCTATTGTTGCAATTTTCATAAAGGTTGACCAAGAGAAAATTTTAGTATTTCTTAAAAAATGTTAAAGCATTACAGATTAGATTTCCATGTATGAAGCTATTTTTCTAAGAACTTCTCAACTCTAGCACGCGTGGCCGCAAGATTACTTCATTAAAGATTATAATATGATCCTCTTCAAATCTAATTTCGAGCACTTGTCATATACAATTCTCGTCATATCATGATTGTCATAACATAATTATCATAGCATGACTGTCCCAACATTGTTGTCTTAACATGATTGTCATAATATAATTGTCATAACAGGTCGTCATAACATAAGTACTATAACATGATTGCTATAACATGATAGCTATAACATGATTGTCATAATGTGATTGACATAACATTATTGCCATAACATGGTTGTACTAAGATGATTGTCTTAACATGATTGTCATAAAATGATTGTCACACCATAGTTATCATAATAAGATTGTCATAAATTGATTGTCATAACACAATTGTCATAACATAATTGCCATAACATAATTGTCATAAAATGATTGGTATAACATGATTGCCATAACATAGTTATCATAAAATGATTGTTGTAACATTATTGTCATAACATTATTGTCATAATATGATTGTCATAAAATGATTGTTATGAGACACTATACTCGATTGACTATTTTTAATTTGATATCTTTAATTACTCTAAATAATTAATTATACCACCACTGCGCAAATGCATCATTGTGTGTTTACACACACACACACACACACACACACACAGACACACACACACACACGCTCGCGTGCGCGCACGCACACACACATGTAAATTGAAAGTTTACAGTGACAAGTATTAAACTGAGAGAAAATTATGTTTCATGATTCTATGATAGTTATGTCATGAATGATCGTGACAAAGTTTTGTTTCAACGACAAGACCGGGGGCGTCGATGATATGCTTGGAATAACAAATACATCTACACAACAATACCATCATTTCGTCTCATTTGACTTCGATAGAAGCTCTGAAAAAAAAAATCAAGAGGCCCCTTTTAAGGTTTAGCACTTGATTTCTTATATAAGATACATAAGTATTCAGCTATTCTACCAATGTAGGTCCAAAACTATAACACCGAATCAAAACGGTGAAGAGCTACAAAGACGGGGATAGTACTATTAAAACGTGTTTTTTATGCTTCAGAATGTATGTTTCTGCACAATACCCACCATTCTAAATGCACTCTTGCCAGCGATGAATGATGGCTGTAAATGAGGGTTGGAAGCGCGCTATGTCATACGATGGGTCGTTCCAAATATAAAGCCGCCTAATTTTTAACACAAAACCTTGAAAAGATAAGAAGACGCGAATAGTGCCATTAAAACAAGCGTCACTTTGTTCTCCAGAAGTTTTTTCTACATAGTCACCACAATTCTTAATGCACTTTTGCCACGAATTTAATGACGCATCTCTGCATCTGACGCACGTCCATGACAGAGATTGCTTTCTTAGGCTGTCCACTGTCAATATCTACAACAGAACGATGAAACTCTCAGGTTTAGTATGCATAGGTTCAGTCATCATAATGATGCAATTTTCAATACCCTCTGGTACATTCGGGCGGAATACAAAAAATTTGAGGCATTACTTTTAGAACGCTTCTCGTATTAATTTTTGTTTTACTTCTCAAATGATGAGTTAAAAATGTGAATTTTCCTCTAACTAGTTGACCAATTAACTATTTTATAATATATCTTTTTAATAGTCACTTGATCTTATCAGGTTCTAGGAAAAGAATACATCTGGTCTGGTGGAGTATTCATCTTCTTGTTGTTACTAGAGACAATATAACTTGGAAAATGTGTACCATTCTTTGTATAAGTTTGTGTGTGTTAGTCATTCTGAAAGATCTTTTTAGGACTTCGAATACGATGAGATTTTGAATATTTAATCATTTGTTATCGTGGGATGCGTTGGATCAATATAACATAAAATATCTTACCGCAGGGAGTCCAGCCTTCGCGTTGGTAGGTAGTAGCTCATGAGGAAAGAACATAACTCTTTTCAAAAAATAAGGAAACGTTTCACTGTTACATACGTTTATTAAGAAGACATGCACACACACGTAACTACAATTCAAACATAATAGACGAAGTTTAGAAGTCCAAATATAATAAATGGATGAACGGAAATGATGATCATCTCGCCATTTTCAAAGTCACTCTGTTTTCCCTCCACTGTCCACTTCCAGTCATTCATCTCGCGAGAAATCGCGAGAAATTAAAGTTTAGGATTACGGACAAAGGGAGTCGACTTTGCCCAAAGAAGTATCGAGTTACTCCCCTTTGCATTATAGTTTTGTTTGATCCCAACAGTAGGGGAAAGCATCTTAATTCCAGGTTGTCCTGACAAACCTCTGTACAGAGAGATTTGTTGCATGTTGCGCTTAGGTTGACCGCTTTTTTCTTATTACCCTACATAGGACTCAACTATAATTTCTTGAAGAGTCGTATACAGATGTCATTTTTTAAAAAATAAATGAATATTAATAAGTATTTTATACAGGTATTTCATGCTTACGCAATTATAAGTATATGAAATGAGTGTTACTGCGAGTCATGCTAGTTATGGTATTCAAACCCATATTTACACAGAAATATATATATATATATATATATATATATATATATATATATATTTCTATGGAAATATGATTGTTTCAATTATATTTCACCTTTTTATATGCTAATCCTTAATGTATGAAGTCCAATATATTAGGTCGATGCAAAAATAATGTCGTGTTTTATATTTAACTTCATGCCAAAAAAACGACATTAGTTTTACACCAACCTAATAATTACAAAGCATATAACAAACAAATGACAAAAGTCAATATTCCACATGTCATGATGTTGGTTATCTTACAATTTATTCTTTTAATTACGTCGATATTTACAATTCTTGACAGGGGCTGTTTCGTGGCGCAAAATCATTCATTTAATTATTATATCAATCGATGAATCTTTTTTGCCCTTAACTTATTTGAAAAAAAATAGCAACTATCAATTCCCCAAAAGAAAATATAATGCATTTGGGCATGATTACAAGTTGCAATTATTTTTTACCTATTCATTTATTACGTCATTTTTAATTTACAAGTAAAATGATCAAATTTAAATATTCGTATTTTAAATTGTATTAATTTTGATATACACTACTAAAAATATTCTATTTATTATTTATAATTGATCTATATATATTTACTTAGATTATATTAATAATTGTAATATATAATTACAATATATATATCATATATCTACGTATTTATTTAATTTTATACGAAACTAATTAAAAAATATGTATTCTATTTCTACTTATACCATTTGTTGATTTAATCTGAATTTTATATCTATATATAATTCAGTTTTATTACTATTTTAATAAAAAAAATTTTATTACATGTATTATAATGCTTATTGTCATTTTATTATTTTTTTGTTAATCTTACTTGATTTTAATATAGAATTTCTCTTTGTAATATATTATAATTTGTTTAAATTCACTTTAAACTTTAACTGAGTCGTTCCCTTTATCACAACCTTATATTAAATGATTTTAATTATATTGATAAATAAATATTTATCTAGTTTGATTGTTATTTCATTATATATTATTTATTTATTTGTACTATAGCTTGAATTATATTATTTATTCAATTAAATATTAATATTTAAAACATTTCAGTACAAAAGATTCTATATGTATGAGTTTTATTAATCAATAATCGTTGTAAAATTAAAATACTCAAAGGAAAGATTAGCTGGTATGACTATTAGTTATCATTTCATAATTATAATTCATCAACTCTAATTTATTGAATTCAAATATATCCCAATTTTTATTTGTATTTCGATATATTGAAATTAGATCACATACTTAATTTATTTCAAATTTTATTCGCTAATTCTAAAATGATTTGATATCCTTTAAGCTATTCTTTTGTAAGCATATTATTTATGATTATTATCGACAAATATTTTACTTCAATCTATCATATGTGAATTCCTTCAGTCTTGACAGACTATGGATACCAACTGTAAGGGTGCCTGCGCGTGGAATTTGTGTGGCAAGAGTTGTACAGTCTCTAACAACGCATCTCCTAAGTCAATATTGTTGCATACCAGTGGCAAGTTGAGGTACAGGATGACCGGAAACAATGCCGAGATGAGCGGAGAGCACATACAGTGCCTAGAATTCCAAAATGGTCACTCATCTGGTACTAACCAGGCTCAACGTTGCTTAACTTCGGTGATCTGGCGAGAACCGGTGTGTCAACATGATTATATATATATATATATATATATATATATATATATATATATATATATATATATATATATATTCATAAAATAATTTGTATATTTTTTTCAGTTAATACAGTGTATGATATATTAAATTTACTTACTTAATTACTACTATTTTATTAATTATTATTTTTAATTGGAATTCATTATTGAGAGGAGTATTATTTATATTAATTTTTATTTATTGCGGACTATTATTCTCATCTTTATTGGTTGTTGTTTAACAACGTTTCGGCCAACTATTCCTCTGGCCTTCGGCAGGTGGTAACGTGGCGCAGTTGATAGAGACGTTGAATCTCTACGGTTCCAGATGAGCATTTTCTGAAGATAGCTGTTTCAATCCTACTCAAAGCCGGCCAGAGGCTTACTTGGCCAAAACGCGGTGAGACGACAACAACTACGGATGGCAATGATCGCTGAGAACGCTGTTAGGAGATTCGAAGTTCCCATCCGTCACGGTTACCCCCTGACAAAGGCTAGAGGAATAGTTGGTCGAAACGTCGTGAAACAACAACTAATAAAGATGGGAATAATAGTCCGCAATAAATAAATTTATATTTTATTTTTATTTTTTTATTTATCTATTTTTTATTATAATTATTTTGAAAATTTTACTTTCAAAATTAACTTTTTAATTTTTCTGTTATTGTTATATTCTAATATTCTTCAATCAAGTATTAACAATCATTTCCCAAATTAGTTAAATTGTTTGGTACGATATTTTTTATTTAACTTGAATAAATCCTAATTCCAAGTTTCATTTGTGCTTATAAGTACACTAATCATATGATAATATATTATTTTAATTAATTAAATGAGCATTTAAAATTACATTTAATGATTTATATCTTATTTTGCTTTTTATTTAGGATTGTTAATGTTGCTATTTAAGCATAATATTTTATATCCTCTTACTCTCCAATTTTAAAAATTTAATTTAAACTCATATTTAACATGTTTAAATGTTGCAATTAGACTAACAATTAGAATATTTCAAGTTCCACACCCTCGATTCCGTATATTAATTTATAGTTTAATATATTTAACCTATTATAACAAAATAAAATTATTGACGTTTAATTTATGTAAATGAATACTGTCAAGGATCGTAAATGTCAACGTAATTAAAGGAACAAATTGTAAGATGGTCAACATCATGAAATTTGGACTTTTGCTATATATATATATATATATATATATATATATATATATATATATATATATATATATATATATATTAGTGTTGGTATGATTAATCGAAATCAGAATCGGAAAAATCAGAACTTTGGGGGGCATCGGAATTGGTATCGGAATCGAAAAATTGGTACCCATTTTCCAATGTTAAAAACGATTCATTTGTTTATATATATATATATATATATATATATATATATATATATATATATATATATATATATATATATATATATATATATATAGTTTGAAACAAAATCTATGACAACTAACAGTAATGATGGAATAAATATTTATTAATTTTAAACTATGAGTAAAACAAACAACTATAGATCATCTTGCAAAAATGTGTGTTTTTTTTACGTTTGAGAAAATATCTGTACACCTAACATGTGTTTTTACGGGAATCAGAAAAATAGCAACTTTGCAGTTAAATATGTAGAGATTTAGAAAGAATCAGAATCGGAATCGGTAACACGATCAGAATCGAGAATTTAGTACGGAATTGGTAATTATATCGGAATCAGGAAAATATTGGAATCGCCCCATTATATATATATATATATATATATATATATATATATATATATATATATAATTTAAAGGAGATTAGAATAATAGTCTAAAGAGCTAAGTGTATTTTAATGTAATAGTGAAATTACTAGTTTAATTAAAATACAGGAAATGCTCGTTGTAATTTAGATATATAATAAGCTCGATAGTTAAATGTCCTAGAGCTAAAGCACGGATTTCCGAAACGATCGTACAGATAATTGACTTTGTTGTTGTTCCTTCTTATGAAACTGATTTTTAATTTAATTAAATTTTGATTTTTAAATTTAAAAATTTTTTTAAAAATTTTTAAATTATAAATCACATTACTTAATATATATATATATATATATATAAATATATATATATATATATATATATATATATATATTCAGTAATGTGATCGATAATTTAAAATTCAAATTAGAATTAAATTAAAAATTCGTTTCACAAGAAGGAACAACAACAAAATCAAAATTGATTTTGTTGTTGTTCCTTCTTCTGAAACGGATTTTTAATTTAATTCTAATTTGAATTTTAAATTATCAATCACATCACTGAATATTAAATTAGCTCTAGGATATTTACCTATCGAGCTTATTATATATCTAAATTACAACGAACACTTTTTCTTTTCCTGTATTTTAATTAAATTACTAATTTTACTATTCCATTAAAATACACTCTGCTCTTTAGACTATTGTTCTAATCTTCTTTATATATATATATATATATATATATATATATATATATATATATATATATATATATATATATATATATATATATTAAGGCGCCGTAACTCTGATAAAAAAGATAAAGTTTCTGTCTAGTGCAAGATTCTTACGCATATATACTAGTAGGCTATATATATAAAATGTATTATATTTATTAAATAAGTAAATCAATATTCTACAAATGGTGTTTCTGATTGCGAAAGTAAGAACCGGAAGTAGAAATTCTCTGGTGCCCATTTGGCGTTTCCGTTTACTTTGCGTCATTCAATAAAATGATAAGTGAACATTCGTATCTTTGTTCAGCTACAAATGAGATCAATTTGCCTTAATGGCAGATGTAATTGCAAGGAAAACACGACAATAAAAATAATTATATAAAAATATAGAGAATGGTTATAATATTAAGATTACCACTTTTATCTTGCCGGTAATTATTTTGTCCTGGCAGATTAAATGCTTTTTGGGTACAAGTTTAAAGATTTATTGGGAAAGCTCTGCGTTTGTAACAATGTCTAGTCGTCAATAAAGGTTAAATGGTGTCTAGTGTTTCCAGCTGCAGCTGAATAGAATCATGGAAAAAAGTGGGGAGAAAATCTGATCTTGGATCGAGATTGAGTAAGGTTTTGTATTTGTCTAGCGCGCGTGAAAAAAACAACAACATTAAAATAAAAAAGAATTTAGAAATAAAAACAAAAAAGAACTAAGACTATATTTGTAATAAATATACTTTATGCGAATGCTTATATTGATTGTCTAGGTTTCAGGAAATATTTTAATTACGTATATATATATATATATATATATATATATATATATATATATATATATATATATATATATATATATATATGATGGACTCTCCGTCGATTTTCGACGTATGAGACTCCGACAATTGACCTGAAGGTCTAGAACTCAGCGTGTCGACATTCACTTAGACGTATGTGGAACTTTAGTCCAGCTAGAGACTTGCAATGGCGACCGCAGTGGTGACAGACATATAAATGCGAGAATTTAGCTCCTCACTGCTCAGTATTATTTTTTGACTTGACTCTCGCTTCTTTTAGTTTTTCGATGCAAAACGCCGAGAACTCCTTGATTTTTCTGTCACACATTTCTATCCACTTCCTTCTGTCTTTTGCAGTTAGCTCAATGTTGTTATATTCAATATTTAGAACCTGCAAATTAGACTTTATTTTGTCTTTGTAACGCAACCATATATATATATATATATATATATATATATATATATATATATATATATACATACATATATGAGCAAACAGTTAATAAAATATGTTAAAAAACACTTTGAAATGAGTTAAAAAAACATATTTAATCTGAAAAGGAAACACTAGATAAATGGATAGTCCTTAATCCGCGGAATTTCGAAGAAATACTCTCCTTCTCATCAGAGGGTAGGAATTAGCAAAAGATTTTGCATGCAGAAGTATTTGATGAAACAACAAGTAAGTCAAAGATCTTACTTGAAAACAAAATAAGTTAAGCAGAGGGAATATGGTAAAGATATATATATATATATATATATATATATATATATATATATATATATATATATATATATATATATATATATATATATATATATATATAATATTTCTTTAAGGGGAATTAGACCTGGAGTCTAAACAGCAGAGTCTTTTTAATGTATTAGTAAATGTATTAATACTTTTCAAAGAAAACAACAATGCCCATTGTACATATATATTAAGCTCAATAGGTATAGATATCCTAGAGCTATATCAATATAAAATGATTCACAATTTTGAATTAAAAATCAGTTGCAAAAAGAAAAACAAACAAAATCAACTTGATTTATTTTGTTTTTCTTTTGAAACTGATTTTTAATTTACAATTATGAATCCTTTTACTATATATATATATATATATATATATATATATATATATATATATATATATATATATATATATATAGAGAGAGAGAGAGAGAGAGAGAGAGGGAGAGAGAGAAAGGGGGAGGGCGATCGTGTAATAGAGAGTTAAGAGTAAAAGATAAATGTGTTAGTGAGAGAGAGAAAGAGAAAAAGAGGGAGGATGTAATGGTTCTGTTTATTCACGTCAAACACACACGCACACAAATCTCTCTCTCTCTCTCTCTCTCTCTCTCTCTCTCTGTCTTCTGTCACCATTATCTTTTACCTTTATCTCTCACACACTATGGCTTCCTCTCTCTTTCTATGTTTGTCTCTCTCCGTAATTAAAATATATATTTTCTGAAACCTAGATAGTCTAGCATTCACCCATTATTAACTAGCAAGAAGACCGAAAAAAAAATACATGTAAAGCATCCACTGTAATATAAATTGGGTGGAATGTGTGCATTTATACCCAAAATTCTGTGAGTGTATAAGTAAACTTGTTGGATCCGATTGAATGTTAAATCGGCTTACCGATACCCGTAGTCTGATGCAATGCTGTGACATGGCGGTGAAAGAACAAAAGACGAGAAATAAGGAAAAACAAGAAAAAAATTGTCCGTGTAATTTTTTTTTTTTTTTGGACTACTGTTCTCATTATTTTATTATTGGAATCCTTTGAGATGAATACTTTGAAAAATTATTTTTTTATTTGCGGACTGTTATCCTCATCTTTATAGTTGTTGTTTCACGACGTTTCGGTCAAATGACGATGATTTTAGATGAGGATTGATTATTCGTATTATATGGATTCTTTGGACTACTGTTCTCATCTTGAGTATTATTTGCATAACGTTTGGGTCGATGTAATCTCCGATCTTCTTCGGGTATATCTTCCCGAACGAGGTCATGCTACCCTCGCAGAATAAATAGAGGGTTCAGTTGGAAATTCTGTGCAGATTCCCAAGGTCGACAGAAAGATTCCAGAGTTCGACAAGATTCACCTGAGGAATGTCAGGTTATATCGGCTGAAACCTTGTGCAAAATGCACCCAAGATGAGAACAGTATTTATTTATTTGCGGACTATTATCCTCATCTTCATAGTGATTGTTTCGCGACGTTTCGGCCAACTATTCCTCTGCCCTTCGTTAGGTGGTTAACCGCGACGTGGAGCAGTGGAGAGAGGCATTGAATCTCTACGGTTCCAGATGAACATTGTCTGAAGATAGCGGTTTCAATCCTACATAAAGCCAGCTAGAGGAGTAGTTGGCCAAAATATGGCGAGACGACAACAACTATGGAAAGCAGTAATTACTGAAGATACAGTTATGAGATTCAGTATTTCTATCCCGTCGTAGTTAACCAACTGACGAAGTCTAGAGGAATAGTTGGCGGAAACGCCGTGAAACAACAACGATGAAGATGAGGATAATAATCCGCAAATAAATAAATAAATAAATAAACAAATAAATAAACAAATAAATAAACAAATAAATAAACAAATAAATAAATAAATAAACAAATAAATAAACAAATAAATAAATAAATAAACAAACAAATAAATAAACAAATAAATAAACAAACAAATAAATAAACAAATAAGTAAACAAATAAATAAATAAATAAATAAATAAACAAACAAATAAATAAATAAATAAACAAATAAATAAATAAATAAACAAACAAACAAACAAACAAATAAATAAACAAATAAATAAATAAACAAATAAATAAATAAACAAATAAATAAACAAATAAATAAACAAATAAATAAATAAATAAACAAATAAATAAACAAACAAATAAATAAATAAATAAACAAATAAATAAACAAATAAATAAATAAATAAATAAACAAATAAATAAATAAACAAATAAATAAATAAATAAATACTGTTCTTATCTTGGATGTTATTTGTACAATGCTTCAGTTGACGCAACCTCAAACATTCTTCAGGTGTATCTTATCGAACTTTGGAATCTTCCCGTCGAACTTCGGAATCTGCACAGAATTTCGAACGGAACCCGTTATTTATTCTGCGGAAGTAGCATGCTCTCGTTCGGCAAGATATACCAAAAAAAAAAAAAAAAGGACCGAAACGTTATGCAAATAATACTCAAGATGAGACCAGTAGTCCAAAGAATCCAAATAATACGAATAATCAATCGCCATTTAAAAAGTTCAGAAATGTAATAAGAACAAGTTTGAAACTGGGGAAAAAAATGTCTGCTAATACAAAAGAATCAAAAAGTGTCGTAATTTTCGCATCGGTGTCTCTACTTGGAAAAACCACTCTTCTGATATCCGTTCTGACATTTTATTGACTTCCTTTGGAATGCCATCTTTTCAATATCCGGTCGCAATTCACATCTTCGGCCAACACCGGCCAAATGACTAATCGGTCATAGCCGCTTGTTTTCTATTCAATATCATCTTGATCTTAACAATAAACACACACACACATACAGAGAGAGAGAGAGAGAGAGAGAGAGAGAGAGAGAGAGAGAGAGAGAGAGAAAGAAATAAGAAATGCAATGATGCACTCGTTAAAAGAAAAAGGCGTTTGCGAATGATTTGCGAAACAATAAAGGGACGCCGATATCTATGGTTGCCAAGAAGATGCCGGACACAATAAAATGTAAATTGATGTTCTACCCGTGCTTATTTATGATTCCGCGTATAAGTAAATGCCCAACTGTTGGATATTGAGCCGGGCCGACGCTGATAAAATCGGACGTGTGCACACACGCACATTCCAGATGGATTTTTGATCTACATTCTTGTGTCCTATAAAAATGACCTGAATTGTAACTATCATATGTAAACACAAAAAGGCTCGAGAAGTTAGAATTGCGTAACGCAATATAAAGAAGAACAATGAAATAGTTTAAATATTTAAATTTCAGGAATGTCGGCTGATATCTTTATAAGACACGGAAACCACAAACAAAAGAAGAGGAAAATAGAGCGGAGCTGACTGTAGCCCAGCGTTAGTGACAAATTCGCCACACACACACACACACACACACACACACACACACACACACACACACACACACACACACACACACACACACGCGCGCGCAGTTATTCTGTTCCGTTTCTCTTTGTTGTCAATATCAATAGGGAATTGTAAATAAACTTGTATGTTGACAAAATTCGCCTGTGTTGATATTGAGAACAACGACATAAGAATTGTCAGGTGTATATATATGTATTGCTAGTATTTTTCAAGCATTTGAAAAGTGCAAACTAGAAAATTATATGTACATTCAATAACGCAGTATAACGCGTTTATCTTGTACTTTTTAAATGCACTCTCAAATGTCTATTCCTCGATTGATCTATCGATCTGCATGCCAGACTTAAGTTTAGGTAAGTCATTTTTCCGTTTAATTGCAGAAAAATATATTTTCATAAACGTGAAATCAAATCGCAAGTGCTCGTTTTCGCTCGTGAGCGATCAAGAATAAAACCTATAAAGCCTTTTTACGCATATATATTTCTTACATCGTCGCTTCTTGCATCGGTGCTTCTTTCATCGTCGCACCGCCTTATGTGTGCCTGTGATCGTCTTCGATTGCCGATTTTCTCGTCTTTTTAACTTAAGTAAAATAAACCCTTCATATATGAAAACACAAGATTTTGCTGAGTTTCAAGGTTTTATTGAAGAAAAAATTTACTCATGGAAAGAAAAATACTACTTGGTTAAAAATAATTCCTTACCTTTATTTTTTTTAACTTGGGAACTGAGAGTTGCAGACGGCCAGAGGCATCAGTAGTATTTATCGTAGATCATTACATTATTGGACCATCTAATCTGTGCTGCTTCGCAGTAGTGACTGATCTGAAAAGTTTTTTTTTTTAACCTGACTTATTTAATATCCTTATATCGTTCGACAATCTTTTACCCGCTTACTCCCGTTTCCTCACATCATCTGTCTCTGAGTACAATTCCATTTGCCAACATTTACACTAGCTAACTCAATCGTTACTTACTGGCGTAGGGTCTCAAATATATAGCAGGTCTATCATGGTTGAATTTTAAATAGTGTTTTTGTCACGTTTAAGCTTGGAACAGAATTTTATTTGTTCTATCACGTTGCTACATGTTTGAAATGACATTGTCCTTTGTTTGTCACGCTTAAAAAGGATATATATTTATCAGAAAGATATTAGCACTTTTTAATAATATCGTTGCGGATTTGAATATTATAGGCATTTATCAAGCAATTTTTTTAGTTTATGTTTTTCCTTGGAGATATAAGTATCTTTCGCAAGAAGTCGACCCTTGGGATTTTGACTGGGCAATGTAAAGTCTCTTTAAGTGCAACACAGAGCTTCCATATTATAAGCTCAAGGAAAAATTATTAAGTAAAAAAGTCATTTGATAAGGGCCCATTAAGTCGAAAGTTTATTTATATCTTTGGGGTTAATAAATGTTTATTAAAAAAGCACACAGGTTTTCTTAAAGAATGTAATTTTCATAATAATATTTGCTGTAATGGATATGTTGTAAATATCATTTTATTTTGTCTATTACTCTGGTTTGTTATGTTTTATTTCGTGTTCTATTGTCCGTCATGCTTATGTTCGAAACAACATTTTATTTGTCTCTGTCACGGACAAGTTTTAAATAACATTGCATTTCAGTTCTGAATTTTTGAGATGAGGGGGGATTATTTGTATTACTAGTTTTGATCAGACTATTGTTGTCATTTTCAGTGTTATTTAAGGAAAGTTTCGGTCGGCACAGCCTCTGACCATCATTAGGCATATTAGTCGCCATTTTGGAAAATAAAGGAGAAAAGTTGTATGCTCCGTAGACGGTTCTGTATTCTTAGAGCTGTTTTTTTTGTTTTTTTCGCCGTGGTTTCGTATGTGTGAAAAAAATGTGGTTCAACAAAGGGGAGGTAGCTATAATAAAGTTTGACAGTGGATTATCCCCCTTTTATTGTCGAAATTTTTAGGAGGGTTGTACGATTATTGTTTTTCTTTACAATTAGAGGCTTCCATGTACTGCTGACATCAAAGCTTGATCTGCTTAGTAATTTTTCCTTTTTTTTGAGCTTTTTTAAGTCGTCTAACTCTTCATCTTTCATCCCGGTCAATTATTTTGACCTCGTTTCATAAAGAAAAGGGTGTTCATTTTTCTTTCCATATCTGATCAGATAGTCCCAACTTTTCGACCTCTCTCCGTGTCACTGCTTTACGGTGTTCTTCTAGCCTTATTTAAAAAAAAAAACATTGGACAGACTCTTTATGTATGACATGCAAAGTGGCGAGTTTTCTGGGTATTGTCCTTTGGTGTTTGCTCCATGTTTTTTGGAGCCGATGTAACGCTTCTGGGTAGTCATTTCAGTGAATGTGGGGGGTTATTCTTATTCATCCTGGTATGTGTTGTCGTATCTACATATTGTTCTGGCTTGGTATTGTCAGCATCGAGCAATTCCTTTTTTTACGTTATATGGATCGTGTGAGTTGAAATTCAGGTATTGTCCAGTGAAGGTTAGTTTTCGATATATAGAGGATACAAAAACTCGCCACAGTATGCACACCATACATAAAAGTTCCTGCTCGAAAAATTAAAAAAAGAATGCAGTCCATATGACATCAGAACAGTTTTCAGGAGTGATTCGATTCTCCAAAAACATCTACTACGAGTCAAGCCCCCGACCGAGAGTCTCATGACAAAAAAAAAAAAACAAAAAAACTGCGTGTATGAGATTTCATATAAATGCGAAAAACTATGTAAAGGTGAGACAGATCGCCTCCTAAAGGTAAGGCTCGAATAACACCGGACAGCCGTGATTACTCACTCGGAACAACTCGTGGCGTTCCCTGGAATCTGGGTAACAACAGGTATTCCTAGATTTCCAGTACTCTCCACCTTTTTTATAACGTTTGCAAATAAATATGTGTTATCACAACAACCGCCTAGTATTTATTTATCGTTGACAACGACCATTGATCTTCATTGGGATTTGAGTGGCAATGACCCGTCCTAAGGTCCCGATCCTCTCTGCAATTTTTCAGTGGAGATCTGATTAGTGTTCTCCCTTCTCAGTTTTTTCAACCTTATTTGATCCTTCACTAGTATTTTGTGAGGCATCAGCCAAGACTCATGCCTTTTTATTTTAATTCATTATTATTATTATTATTATTATTATTATTATTATTATTATTATTTGTCGTCGTCGTAGTAGTAGTAGTAGTAATTGTTATTGTTGTCGTTTTTGTAGTAGCAGCAGTAGTAGTCGTAATAATAGTAGTAGTAGTAAAAGTGCATTGGGCATTTTCTGTGATCATTTAACATTGCTGTACAGTTCTTCGAATACATTTTCAGTTGGAATACGATTCTCGTTGGCACCAGTCCATTCGTGTGTCATTCTAATTTCTAATTCTTTCTCATTTTGCCATTTCATGCGTTTTATGCGTTTCGTACTTGTGTCGTTCAAGTTGGATGTTTGACAGAAAAATGGAGAAACAACATTTATCTATAAATCTATCCCCCCATCTCTCTCTCTCTCTCTCTCTCTCTCTCTCTCTATATATATATATATATATATATATATATATATATATATATATATATATATATATATAAGTGAAAGTGTCTCTCTGTCTGTGTGTGTCTGTCTGTGTACATTTCCCTACACAATAAATCTGTCAATTTTCAGTCTACAGACTCGACATTTTAAATACAGGGTATGGAGATTTTGGAAAATCTTTGTAATCCGTTTTCGGTCAGAAATGTGGCTGCTAAGAGGTCAAAGTTCAACGATTTGAAGTTTGAGAACTCTACCAAACTAACAAATGGTTGACTTAAGGATTAAGCTACAAAATTATCACATTTCATAATTGAGCATTAATATACTGTCTGTGCAAAATCAAGACTTCAAGACAAGCTGTTGATGGCATGCTTTTCCCGTTAGGGCCCCCCTTTTTTTCTTTCTATTCAAAAAATGCTACATTGCCAAAAGTGTGTTTATTCATAAAGTCTGAAGAAATGCTGGTTTTTGAAAATTTTCAAACGATATAATGCTTGAAATTGTCGAACTGGACATTGAAACAATTGTAACGTAAAATGAAATACACTTTTTGTTGCCATCAACACCTTGTCTTGAAGTCTTGATTTTGCACACAATATATATATATATATATATATATATATATATATATATATATATATATATATATATATATATATATATATATATATATATATAGGGACATACATATATGTGGCCTGGTGCTATAATATCAGGCTGTCTGAAGATAGAGGTTTCTTGACTTAAAATGCAGCAAACATTTACCTTATTCTTTTTTCCTTTTCCCCTGCAAAACTCCATCATGCTCTGTGAGAGTCAAAACCGAAAACAGCACTCAACAAAACGACCAAACACGATCGCTGGTAAAATGGTTGAATCACTCTACCGCTCCAGTAACTATCTCACTGCTGATGAAAACCTCTATCTGCATAAGAGCCAGGGGCGCCCTAAAATGGAGTACGGTTGCCACATCTGGGCAGGGGCTGCTCAGCACCATTCTTCTACCTTGATAGAGTTTAAAAACTTTTCTCTTCCTTGCAACTCCTTTCCCACAGAAGAGACACCACGAGCCTGTCTCTGCTCTATCGCTACTTTCATCGAGAGTGCTCAACGGAACTTCAACCTATGTCCTCCCTTGCCAAATTTTCACAAAACAAAATACTCGACAAGCTACAACGACTATATATGATTTTCTCCACTCGCTGTTTGTGCCTAAATGTAAACGCAGATTCCATGAACAAAGCTTCTTTCCCAGAACTGCCCGCCTTTGGAACACTGTTCTGCTGGCATGCTTCCCGGTCGAGTACAACATAGTGGCCTTCAAGTCTAATGTAAACAAGTTCCTGTTAAGTCGTTTTCGTAAATAATCAAATTCTACCCAATTTACACCGTAAGTGATTACTACACCATCACCCTACATTCATTAACCCTTATCCTCGAGTGGCCTTTGAGCCTTAATAAGTGGGAACTCCCAAGTAAAAAAAATAAATATTTTATGACAAAGATTTTGAAGCACACAACTTTTACCAAATTGCACATTCAGCATTGAATAACCCGAAAAGATTTGATATTCCATAATACAAAAGAACCAAGCTAAATACCATGAATGGATGTTTGAAAATAGAAAGAGCTTGAAGCATGAAAAACATTTTTTTACCAAAATGACTTAATTCGGAATTTAGAGTGAATAACTTTGATATATAGTATAGATTTGTATTTATACTAATATTTTTTTACTACATATGTACATATATGTTTCAGCTGTAACTTTAATCCAAGTCCAGTGTATCAGGAAACTGGAGTTTAAAAGTAATCTGTATATCTATATAAAGTGAAAGTGTCTGTCTGTCTGTGTGACTGTGTACATTTCCATACGCAATAACTGTCAATTTTAAGTCTACAGACTCGAAATTTGATATAGAGGGTACTGAGATTTGGGAAAATCGACGTGACCGGATTTCGGCCAGAAATTTGGCGATTAAGAGGTCAAAGTTCAACGATTTGACTTTTGAGAACCCTACCAAACTCCTCCGACAATTTTGATCTAAACACTTGAAATTTTATATATATAGGTTCCTTGGACATGGATCTAACTTAATAACTTGATTTGAGCCCAAAACAATAAATTTTAAGGGGCCATAATAGGGGTCAAAGTTTAAAAAATTGACCGCTTTTTTCTTTTTTTTTTTTTGCTCAACATACACCTCCAAATACTCGGGCAACGCCGGGCTGAAATGCTAGTCTATCTATATATCTACAAAATTGAACGTGTCTCTGTGTGTCTGTGTACATTTCCCTACACAATAACTCGGTCAATTTTAAGTCTACAGACTCGAAATTTGATATACGGGGTACTGAGATGTGGGAAAATCTTTGTAATCCGAAATGTTGCTGGTAAGGGGTCAAAGTTCAACGATTTGACCTTTGAGAATTCTACCAAACTTCTTCGCCAATTTTGGGTATAAACACTTGAAATTTTAGATATAGGTTTCATGGACATGGATCTAACTTAATAACTTTGCTTGAGCCTAGAACAATAAAGGTTAAGGGGTCATAATAGGGGTCAACCTTTTAAAAAAGTTGGACCTCTGCGGTCTCTACTAAATAACTCAGACAATTTCTGGTCTAAACATTTGAAATTTTACATAAAGGGTATTCAGAGATAGGGCAAGCTTTTTAATCGATTTGGGTTGAAAATTTGAACTACAATTATTTAAAAATGTATGTATGTATGTTTGCATGTCTGCCTAAAACTTTCGACAGAGGCGACGGATTTTCATAAGATCAGTATCATTTTGAAGCACGGCCTTTCAGCCCACAAATACCGAAAAATTGGCTAAAACATTCATTTCTTCACCCTCAACTGGGCACTTTTCTACAGGGAGGAGGGCTTTTTTCACCGATATTTTCGAAAGTCTTCCCCTCTTTTCGATTTTCTGGCCTTAATTTAAACCAATATCACTTCCGGTTTGGCGGTGGTCGTAACAGCAAAGACGTCACATTTTTTCCCGTTCTTTTCCTCCTTCGAGGTACGGGTTCGAGCCTGCCTTCCTACTACCACTTTTTTTTGCTCAACACACACATCCAAACACCGGACAATGCCGGGCACACATGGTCGTATATATATATATATATATATATATATATATATATATATATATATATATATATATATATATATCATAATTAGAATGTTTTAAAAATATATGGCAATTAAGCCACACAGAATTTTCCGAGTTTCATCTCCCGTTACACAGCTGTCTAGCTCAATTGCTATGCATGTTTTCATAACTTACTACCTAGCTCTATTGGCGTTTTGCGCACTGCTGAATAAATATTGAAGATCGATGCATAAAATATATCTCCTTATAACATTAAATGTGGATACATGAAATATTCTCTTTGTCTTTGTCTGTCTGTTTGTTTGTCTCTCTCTTTCTCTCTCTCTCTCTCTCTCTCTCTCTATATATATATATATATACATATATATATATATATATATATATATATATATATATATATATATATATACAAAAAGTTAAAAAAAAATGCATTGGATCTCGTCAGTAAGAAATCGAATCAAGCGGTATTCGCCACCATATAACCTAAAACTTCATAAATTAATGCAGTTCAAACGTATAAATGTATATTTTCGCGTGCGTAGAGGTTACAGATTAAGTCGACTTACGCCTGCCAAGTTCTAATTTTGAAATTTTGACCCTTTAGCAGCCACCTTTTTTGGCCAAAAACAAAGTCGATTTTGTTCCACGGGCCCAAATACTTCATTTATCATATTTCAAGTCTGTACATAAAAAATTGAAAGAGTAGTTTCGAAGAGATCGTTCCGCACACACACAGACATGGTCACTTACACACACACACACACACACACACACACACACACACACACACATATATATATATATATATATATATATATATATATATATATATATATATATATTAGCAATTCAGCCCAGCTTTGCTCGGACCCTATGTACTGTTCATAACTTTAAGTGCATATACAGTGCCTCGCGAAAGGTTACAATACACATTTGAAATTGTCAGTTTTTGTATTTCTAGCTTCCAAATGGTAATGAAACTTTTTATAAACATAGAAAATGTATTGAAACTAAGATAGGAACAGTGGGAAAAATAAATATTAATAATTTAACACAACGCGATTTAACACAATGCAATAATTAGCAATGCAAAAGTTTGCAACACATTTACAAAATAATATCTAGTATTTTGTAGCATAACCATTATTGTTGATTACAGCATGCAGACGTTTTGAGTAATCTCCCACGAACTTCTTACATGTGTCTTGTGTTATTTTATTCTATTCTTCCACACAAATTCTCTCCAATTCTCGCAGATTTGGAGGTTCTCTTCTATGGTCCCATAATTTCAATTCTCCCCATAAATTCTCTATGGGACCTATCGGGAGATTGATTAGGCCACTTTAAAACATTTACTTTATTTGAATTAAACCAATTTTGTGTGAGTTTCGCAGTGTGTTTTGGATCGTTATCATGTTGAAAGATCTACTCTGATTTCAATTTGAGGAACTTCACACTTTCTTTAACATTTTTCTCCAAGATACTCCTATGAAGTACTCCATTCCTTTTTCCTTTTATTATTTCCACTTTTCCTACACCTCCTGCACTAAAACAAGCCCAGATCATAATGGATCCTCCTCTAAATTTTGTTGTTGGAATGGTGTTTTTGATTGGTATTCAGTACCTTTGTTTATCCAAACTCTCGGTGTTTTTGGAGTGCCAAACAAGTCAATTTTGGTCTCATCTGACCAAAGCACGTTATGCCAAAACTCTAGAGGTTTGCTTGCATACTCATTTACAAAATCAAGCCTAGCACGAACATGCCTTGGCTTAAGAATAGGAGTTTTCCTTGCTGATCTAGAGATGATGTTTTTAAGGTGAAAGGTTCTACTGATTGTGTCCTTGCTAACTTTAATTTCACTGTTTTTAAGTCCTTTTGCAGCTCTCCAAGAGTAATTCTAGGTGAATTTATAACCTTCCTTGCTAATAACCTTTCAGCACATTTGGTTATATTTCGAGGACGACCTGATCTTGCGAAAGGAAGGGTTGATTTGTGAGACTTCCAGTGCCGAATTATTGTTCCAACAGAATTCAATGGAACCATCAACTGTTTGGATATTGTTATATATCCCAATCCACTTTCATAAAGATTAAAATTCGTTTTCTTAGCTCTTGGCCAATCTGTTTATTCTTTCCCGTGATGTGGTTGCTTACAATACGGTTATTAGATAAAGAATGACGCAATACTTTTACTAATTGCTTACTTCGATGTATATTTGTCGTGGGGCTCAGTTGGGTCCACAAGAACGACACGAAAAACACGTAGTAGGTGGTTTACAAATGTATTAAGGTACAAGAATATAGAGAAAGATAAAGAGAATAGTAGTAGTTGCAGGTATCAATAAGATCTCGCTCCCTGAGGTACAATATCCGTTGAGATCTCGTCTCACCGTACCAGCTTTAGGAGCTGATTATATAGGATCTGGACGAGTCCATTATGGCATGAGATCCTATCTCACAACACTATTGCATATTCCTGAACATTCTAGAAGCTTCTAAGCATTTTGCCATGATAAACCGTCATAAAATTATTGAGAAATCTAATGAATTTGATATGTGTTGTAAATTTTTGCGGTGCTAATTATTGAGTTTTCTTTTCGCGTTGTGTTAAATTGTCATTTTTTTTTTTATTTTCCCCACTGTTCCTATCTTAGTTTCAATACATTTTCTATGTTTATAAAAAGTTTCATTACCATTTGGAAGCTAGAAATACAAACACTGACAGTTTCAAATGTGTATTGTAAACTTTTGCGGGGAACTGCATATATATATATATATATATATATATATATATATATATATATATATATATATATATATATGTGTATATATACATATATATAAATTATATATATATATATATCATCAAGTAACCTACATCTAAAATTTCAAGTGTTTAGACCCAAAATTGGCGGAGGAGTTTGGTAGAGTCTGAAAAGATCAATGCTTTCAACGTTGACTTCTTGGCAACCGAATATTCGCCCCAAAACTGATTAGAAAACTTGCTACATGTCTGAATACCATTTATGTTAAATTTCAAATATTCAGAATTCAAATTGGCTGAATAGTTTGCGAGAGACCGCAAAAATGAAATCTTTGGAACTTTGACTCCTTGGCAACCAAATTTTCGGCAAAAAGCTTGCCCTATGTGTAAGTACACTTTATGTAAAATTTCAAATGTTTAGACCAGAAATTGGCTAAGTAATTTGGTAGAGACCACAGAGGTCAACTTTTTTTTTTTTAACTTTGGCCCCATTTTTGACATTTATTGTTTTGGACTTCAATCAAATTAAAAAGTTTGATCCATGCTCAAGGAACCTACATATAAAATTTTAAGTCTTTAGACCCAAAATTGGCGGAGAAGTTTGGTAGAGTTCTCAAAGGTCAAATCGTTTAACTTTGGCCCCTTGACAGCCAAATTTCTGTCTGAAAACCAATTAAAAAGATTTTCCTAAATCTTATGTCAAATTTCGAGTCTGTCGACTGAAAATTGACAGAGTAGTTTGATGGGAAATGTACACCGACAGACACACGCACACAGTCGATTTCACTTGGATTCGCCCAATCATTTCTTCTTCTCTACCACATCTCTCTCACAGACTTGACGTTGCTAGTCTCGGTCTTTTTAAAAAAATAAACACTATTATGGCAGTTCTTCAGAATTGTGTGATTTATTTTCCGGTTTTCCTCAGTGAATTATTGACGTTCTTATTGTTCTTGTGTTTATTTTTCTTCATTTTCGGGTTACAATAAACAAGGACATTTTTATAGTTATTTCGGTGGTTAATGCTACAGCTATTATAATCGTAACGGTGAACTGTTTAAAGAAATTTTGACGGTGTCCCTCAAACTAGTTTGTATTTCGACTCGTGGGAAAACACAGCCCAAAAAACTGAATACTTTGCCTAGTAATGTTGTGAACTTTTTTTAATGGCGTTCTTACATTTTAACGGACCCAACACGTTGTAGACTCTGTCGCAAGGAAAATAAGCAAAGAAAAAAAAAACTGGACTGACTTATTTTTTTTACAAATTCCTTTATAGCTGGTATTTTCAACAGCGCACTTTTTCTAAATATTTAAACAGTTCATTTCTTCTTTTTCGGCCGCGTGTGACTTTCCGGCTCGGTTTTGATGCCACCCACGCGTCTCGAACATGTCTCGAATCCTCTTCGGAACACTCATGTCTCGAACACCTCTTTGCCGCTCTCTCGTACCTCGAATACGTTCTCTTCTGGTCTCTTCCGGTCTCTCATTTCTTGGACACGTTTAAAATCCCCTACGCCTCGAACACGTCTGGAATACATGATTCTCTGCTGTGACGTCACATCGCACAACCGGCTTGGTTATTTGCAAATAGCTGCTGCTAACCCTACACGCGAGAGATATTTCAAGGCTCGGATGAGACTGACTAGCCATCTTCGGAGCCCTAAAACTGCATGATCACTGTCATCTTTGCAAGCGATGAACAATCATAACTGCAATAAAAAACAATGTTTGTTTTTGTATTTATTCCACAGAGGAAGTAATTCAGGTTTTTCTATTTAAATGTTAGTTTTCTTAAAATAGATTATTTAATAATTGGATTAGTTTTATTCCCATTGGTTTATTTTCCGAATCGTTTAATCTTGCACCCGATGACCGTTCGACATATTTCATTAAGATGAAAAAAAAAAAAAGAATATAAATTTACAATAAAATTAAAGTAAAACCTTAATCCCTTTTTGTTTGTTAGATTAGGAGTGCGTCGTTTCGAATCGATCAAAGTTGTTTCATTAGAGGAGAAAAATGTTAATTAATGTTTGAATCATTTAAAAAGTCCTTGTGGGATTGAAATCTAACCAAATAACAATTTTCTCAACATTTCTTGGCCTTCGGGACAAGATCAAAGTGTAGTATCTTTTCTTCAGATGCTGCACTTCAATTTCTTGTTCTCTGTCACGTGGGGAGACATTGTAAATAGGAACAATTAGTATTCGAATGTTATTAATGCCATGGAAACAAATTTTACAATATTTCACGTTTGCACATTTGCAATAACCGTAATCCGAAGGCAAACAAAATAGCTGAAGATATATAAACGCTTTAAACCCTAAAAAAATCACATCTGATAAAAGAGTTAGCAGAGTGTAGGCACAGCAACCTAAAAAGAAAATGGCCGCTGAGTTCGAGTTTTATATTAAAAAAAAAAAGAAACTGAAAGAAATCCTTACTCCATATATAAATTACTAAAGTAATTACCTATGAGGAACGTTTGCTTCGCTAAATAAATAAATAAATAAAGAAGTGTTTTCCTATCAAATAACAAATTCATCTTTTGAAGATTTCCATCTTCAACCATCAATTGACTGCGAATAATGGTTTAACGCGCATGGTAAATTACAGATTTCACACATTCAACAATATATATATATATATATATATATATATATATATATATATATATATATATATATACACTGCGTATCAAATTATTAACGAGTTTACATCATTTTTTTTTTATATTTAAGGAATGAGTGTATAAAAATTCATAAAACTTTGAGAAAGTGCTTACAATTACTATTCAGCTACTCCAGTCAGAAAATAAAAGTATTTAAAGCAGTATTAGCGAAACTATGATAGAAGATAGGAATATCTGTTGATTTCAGTGTGTCAAGCTATTAACGAGGTTGAGAGAAAAAAAGCACAATATACCCATAACTTGTTTATTGAAATAATTTTCAAACATTAAATCAACTAGGAAAAATGCTTAGAACACAATAACTACATAGCAATTTCTACGTTGACAGAATTAGTAGGGGATATGCGATCCTTTTTTATGAATGACTTGTAAAAGACGTTGGTTTACAGTCAAATTTGTCATTTCGTCAACAGTTATTCCTCGCGATACCTCTTGCAGAGCATCCCGCAACTCATCTTTGCTCTTAAATTGGCGTCCACTTGCACAGAGGCGTCGCTTCATGATACTCCAAAGGTTCTCAATTGGGTTCAAAGACATGGCCGGAAAATAACAGGACACATGAGTGACAAGAGCGTCTTAAAAAGAGATGTCGATGCGAGAAATCAACTGTTTAGAACAAGAGGTAGCACGTGGTTGGAAATACCAAGAATAAATGCCGTTTATTTAAAACTGAACAAGCGAATCGGATTTATTTCCTTTTCCTTTCCTCGATGTTTCTGCGAGACTTTCATCTACAATTTGTTGGGTTCGTTCAAGAGTTACGGAAAATTATTCCGTCTATTTCCATCCAGATCTATTTTATTTTGGACATCCACTTTGTACTCACTCCCATTTAGAAAACGGCTAGCTTGTTTTCAGATAACCCAGAAAATAGAGAATCGTTTAACACTTTGCGGAGGGTTAAGAGGGTCCTAGTAGCCTGCATCATTTCTATCTTTTTTTTTTTTTTTTTTTTTACAAAGGAGTCCCCACTCGAGGATAAGGGTTAATCTTTCTGAATATTTGTAAACATTGTCCGACTTCCCACGATGATTTCTTTGTATTTTTGTTGTTGTTTTTTTTGTAAATAAAAAAATGGGATCATCTAAGTAGAATTAATCTAGAAAGTAAATGTGTTATTTTGGTAAATACATCTAACACTGGGTAACTAAATTTTTTTGATAAAATCAGATGACCGTCATCCCGCCATCTTTCTCCCTCATAAGTCAAAGGATGAACTTTATGATGATTGTTTTTATAAGAAATAGTATACGTGTATTTTAGTATAATTATTTATTCATACGGAGATTTTGGGCTACACATGTGCACACATTTTTTAACTACTAGCATGAGTGCCCGGCGTTCCCCGGGTGTTTGGAGTTGAGCAAAAAAAAAAAAAAAAAAAAAAAGTGGTAGTAGGAAGGCAGGCTCGGATCCGGACCGCGAAGGAGGAAAAGAACGGGAAAAACGTGACGTCTTTGCTGTTACGACCAGCGCCAAACCGGTTTAAATTAAGGCTAGACAATCGAAAAGAGGGGATGACTTTCGAAAATATTGGCGAAAAAAGTGACCCCTCCTTGTTGAAATGTGCCTAGTTGAGGGTGAAGAAATGAATGTTTTTAGGAAATTTTTTGATATTTGTCGTCTAAAGGGTCGAGCTTCTAAACGATGCTGATCTTGTGAAAATCCGTCGCCTCTGTCGAAAGTTTTAGGCAGATATGCAAACATACATACATAGATTTATATATTTGTAGCTCAAATTTTTGACCCAAACCGATAAAAAAGCTTGCCCTATCTCTGAATACCCTTTATGTAAAATTTCAAATGTTTAGACCAGAAATTGTCTGAGTTATTTAGTAGAGACCGCAGAGGTCCAACTTTTTTAAAAGGTTGACCCCTATTATGACCCCTTAACCTTTATTGTTCTAGGCTCAAGCAAAGTTATTAAGTTAGATCCATGTCCATGAAACCTATATCTAAAATTTCAAGTGTTTATACCCAAAATTGGCGAAGAAGTTTGGTAGAATTCTCAAAGGTCAAATCGTTGAACTTTGACCCCTTACCAGCAACATTTCGGATTACAAAGATTTTCCCACATCTCAGTACCCTGTATATCAAATTTCGAGTCTGTAGACTTAAAATTGACCGAGTTATTGTGTAGGGAAATGTACACAGACACACAGAGACACGTTCAATTTTGTAGATATATAGATAGACTAGCATTTCAGCCCGGCGTTGCCCGAGTATTTGGAGGTGTATGTTGAGCAAAGAAAAAAAAAAGAAAAATGCGGTAAATTTTTTAAACTTTGACCCCTATTATGGCCCCTTAAAATTTATTGTTTTGGGCTCAAATCAAGTTATTAAGTTAGATCCATGTTCAAGGAACCTATATATATAAAATTTCAAGTGTTTAGATCAAAATTGTCGGAGGAGTTTGGTAGGGTTCTCAAAAGTCAAATCGTTGAACTTTGACCTCTTAATCGCCAAATTTCTGGCCGAAATCCGGTCACGTCGATTTTCCCAAATCTCAGTACCCTGTATATACATATTTCGAGTCTGTAGACTTAAAATTGACAGTTATTGCGTATGGAAATGTACACAGTCACACAGACAGACAGACACTTTCACTTTTATAGATATACAGATTACTTTTAAACTCCAGTTTCCTGATACACTGGACTTGGATTAAAGTTACAGCTGAAACATATATGTACATATGTAGTAAAAAAATATTAGTATAAATACAAATCTATACTATATATCAAAGTTATTCACTCTAAATTCCGAATTAAGTCATTTTGGTAAAAAAATGTTTTTCATGCTTCAAGTTCTTTCTATTTTCAAACATCCATTCATGGTATTTAGCTTGGTTCTTTTGTATTATGGAATATCAAATCTTTTCGGGTTATTCAATGCTGAATGTGCAATTTGGTAAAAGTTGTGTGCTTCAAAATCTTTATGTCATAAAATATTTATGTTTTTTACTTGGGAGTTCCCACTTATTAAGGCTCAAAGGCCACTCGAGGATAAGGGTTAATGAATGTAGGGTGGTGGTGTAGTAATCACTTACGGTGTAAATTGGGTAGAATTTGAATATTTTGGAAAACGGCTTAACAGGAACTTGTTTACATTAGACTTGAAGGCCACTATGTTGTATTCGATCGGGAAGCATGCCAGCGGAACAGTGTTCCAAAGGCGGGCAGTTCTGGGAAAGAAGCTTTGTTCATAGAATCTGCGTTTACATTTAGGCACACATAGCGAGTGGAGAAAATCATATATAGTCGTTGTAGCTAGTCGAGTGTTTTTTTTGTGAAAATTTGGCAAGGGAGGACATAGGTTGAAGTTCCGTTGAGCACTCTCGATGAAAGTAGCGATAGAGCAGAGACAGGCTCGTGGCGTCTCTTCTGTGGGAAAGGAGTTGCTTGGAAGAGAAATGGTTTTAAACTCTATTAAGGTAGAAGAATGATGCTGAGCAGCCCCTGCCCAGATGTGGCAACCGTACTCAATTTTAGGGCACCCCTGGCTCTTATGCAGATAGAGGTTTTCATCAGCAGTGAGATAGTTACTGGAGCGGTAGAGTGATTCAACCATTTTACCAGCGATCGTGTTTGGTCGTTTTGTTGAGTGCTGTTTTCGGTTTTGACTCTCACAGAGCATGATGGAGTTTTGCAGGGGAAAAGGAAAAAAAGAATAAGGTAAATGTTTGTTGCATTTTAAGTCAAGAAACCTCTATCTTCAGACGGCCTGATATTATAGCACCAGGCCACATATATGTATGTCCCTATATATATATACATTCTCTCACATTCTGAAAATCATATATATATATATATATATATATTATATATATATATATATATATATATATATATATATATATATATATATATATATATATATTGTGTGTGCAAAATCAAGACTTCAAGACAAGGTGTTGATGGCAACAAAAAGTGTATTTCATTTTACGTTACAATTGTTTCAATGTCCAGTTCGACAATTTCAAGCATTATATCGTTTGAAAATGTTCAAAAACCAGCATTTCTTCAGACTTTATGAATAAACACACTTTTGGCAATGTAGCATTTTTTGAATAGAAAGAAAAAAAAGGGGGGGCCCTAACGGGAAAAGCATGCCATCAACAGCTTGTCTTGAAGTCTTGATTTCAATTATGAAATGTGATAATTTTGTAGCTTAATCCTTAAGCCAACCATTTTTGGCTTAAAACCTATTGGTATATGAAAATTTACTGAATTACACGAATATATATATATATATATTAGTGTTGGGATGATTTATCGGAATCGCAATCGGGAATCAGAAAAATTCCGATGCCAAAACGATTCCTATAATTATCTATTTTTTATTTGATTTTATTTAAAACAAAATCTTCTACAGCTGGTGGTAATAATAAAATAATAAATATTTTACTGATTTTAATTTTATCAGTCAAACTAAAATCTATGGATCATTCCCACAAGTGTATTTTACTTTTAATAAAATATCTGCACATTTAACATGTGGTTTTACAGTAATTGGGAGGAAAAATAACAACTTTATATTAAAATATTTAGAGATTTATAAAGAATCGGAATCGGTAATTGTATCGGAATCGGTAATTTAGTAAGGAATCGGTAATTGTATCGGAATCAGGGGAAAATATTGGAATTGTCCCATCATTAACACACACACACACACACACACACACACACACACACACACACACACACACACACACACATATATATATATATATATATATATATATATATATATACAGGGTGACCCCCAAAACGGGCTCCAACTCTAATTAGGTCCCGTTTCTTAGTGTTTTGTCCGAATGAAATGAAACTTTGGTCATAACTAGTTTATTATATTCAAAACGTCATATCAAAACACTAGGGTCTTTGGCTTTTTTCCCCGTTCTACAGTATATGTTCTAGATGGCCTCCATTTAGCTTTTTTTTTTGGGGGGGGGGGTCACCCTGCATACATGTGCGTGTATGTGTGCGTGTGTGTGTGTTTATTTAGAAGCAAATACTCATACATAAAAAAGAGAAATCACTTTTTAGAAAATGGATAACATTTCTTATATATCGATCGATTCATTCGTTTCAAAAGGAAATAACAATAAATCAATTTGGAAAGTTATTCAAGCGATAAAAAGGTCGATTGATTTTCGCGCTTTAACCGTCACCATTTTTAAATGTTTTTTTTTTATTTTTACAAAAATTTGATCTTCTAAATTTATGACCCTCTCACGCCTCTCTCTCTCTTTATTCACCTATTATTCAGTCTATTCCTGCTTTTCCACTTCTCTCTATATCGTTGCTTCTCTCTCTCTCTCTCTATATATATATTCGTCTCTCTCTCTCTCTCTCTCTCTCTCTCTCTCTCTTTCTTCACTTTCTTTTACGAACCTAGTAATAATAAAGATTTTTTTCGTTATACCGACCGTCTTTTCTTGGCCTTCAGGCCAAGTTCATAGTGTAGTATCTGTTCTGTGCTACATTCACCTTTTCTGTCCCCAGTCAGTGAGGAAAAATCCTTCATGACTGAAACAATTTTTATTTTTGTTCCTTTCCAGAGTGTTCCTTTTTGGGGAGCTGGATTTTCCCCACATTAAAAACCGACCTTGTATCTAACTCTGCCCTCGCGGGGAGGCAGATAAGTAGGAACAATATGTCCATATTATGTCTACAGGCTCCGTGGAGTAACGGATAAAATACTAAGTAACATTCAGTTATAAACGACACTTTTTAGAGATTGAATCTTTAATCGTCAGTTCGATCGATAACAAGAATACAATTGCGAATTACTTATTATGGTTAGCGGAATGAAAGTATACTATCCTTGTGATTAAATAAAGTGTTTCGTTCGAAAGAAAGATTCCCGGGTTCAACCAGATGAGAACAGTAGTCCGACTAATCCAAATATTTCTAATAATCTGCCCATATATTCATGTTACTCATTGGACTTTGTTAAAATATATTTTTTTTTAAAATTCGTAATGATCCATTCATTAATTTACAAGATTAAACGCTTTTTGACGGCGGGCTTGGGTGGGTTCACCTCCTAAATGGTAAAGTTTATTAAGGAAATAATGTGCTAATGTTACTCACTGGGTTACTGAGAATATATATATATATATATATATATATATATATATATATATATATATATATAAACTGTAATTTATTAGTTTAATATATTTCCCTGCATACACACACACACACACACACACACACACACACACACACACACACACACACACACATATATATATGTACATGTTGAGAGAGACGATACTGTGAGTAATTAACAGTCATATAAACTAAGAGAATAACATATTTTGACATATATTCGTTGTTATTAAATTATATAGGAAATAAACGTTGATTAACTTAGCTTTCATACAGTAATAGGTTACATTGTAAGTGAACTCTACAGATGTGGATAGACTTAAGTGAGCGTCGGTATTTATTTCATCAGTACTATCCCAAGATATAAATTAAAACTGATATGCTTTGTCTTCAATTGGATCATTGGATATATATATATATATATATATATATATATATATATATGGTAAGTGTTCGACTGAGCTCCAATCTATAGTTCCTCTCTGGAAAACATTCACAACAAATACTCGCCTAGCCGAAACAACTGCCAACAACTTTACTCACGCCATATCTATGCCCAAAATTAAATGAAAGTTCCACAAGCAGAACTTCTTCCCTAGAGCTGTCCGTCCGTGGAACACAATGCTGTTTGTCTGCTTTCCTACTGGCTATAACATAGCTATTGAATCCTCCATTTAGATAATCTTCCCCTACCCAAGTTTCCATCGTGACTGATATTGTTTCACTATTTACCTAACACTTAACCTTATCCTTGAGTGGCTTCCTGGCCTTGATATGTTATAGCGTTTATTTCAAAATAATCAAATTTTACCCAATTTAATCCATGAGGGATTACTACACTACCACCTTATATTGATTTCATTAATCCTATCCTCGAGTGGACTTCGGGCCTTGATAAGTGAAATATAAATAACATATAATAATATATGTATAATGTATAGTAAAAAAAAAAGATTTCCTCAGGATGATTAAATTGGAAGAAAATAAAATCCCAGTACAATATTTGAAAATATACTTGTTATGAAAACTTGAATAAATAGTGGTAACAGTTGTGACTCAACGGGTTACGGATATGTCAAATGTTATAGATTTCCGGTTGCAAAATTTCGGCGTGTTCTGCCTATGTGTTATTTAAATTCTGATTAGTCACTGAGAAAGATGCAAATGTCTGTGATAAGAGAATTGTTTTGGATGAACGCCATCTGTTTTCAAGAGTTTATTGATTAGAGTCAAACGTTCATTTTTTTTTTCATTCCTTTTTTTTTTATTAATATGCTGAGATGTTTTTCTTTTTGTTTTTGTGTTTTTTTTACTGATTTTAATTAGGTTAGAATTTTTATGCCGTCCACCTCCACCCGTTTTCTAAAATGATGAGTTTCGTGATGCAAAGGGCTTCCATCACGAGAAATTGATTGGAAAATTCACACAGAATATAATATGGAAGAATAAAAACATTGATAAGAATAATAGTGCTATATAGAAAGACATGAAAAGTGTGCGTCTGAGAAAGAGAGAGAGAGAGAGAGAGTGTGTGTGTGTGTGTGAGAGAGAGAGAGAGAGAGAGAGAGAGAGAGAGAGAGAGAGAGAGAGAGAGAGAGAGAAGAAACAGAGAAAAAGGGTATAAGATAAATAGAAATACATGAGAAGAAATAGAGGAAAAATTGAGAAAAGTAAAGAATGTATATATATTTTTATTTTTATTTTTTTTTATTCAATTTTCACCCCAAACAAGGCACAGTGCCACTTTGAAGCAGGGGGCTACTATTAGGGAATTAATTAGCGGGGTCATTATGAGGGGAGAAGAGTAGAAAGATGTTTGTTAACATTACACTTGAACTTCTGCATATCATTGCAGTTGGGAAAGCAGAATCCCGGAAGGGAGTTCCAAAGACCCGCAGTTCTGAGGAAGAAACGGAGTAAAAGGCTTTCTTGCACCTAGGGATCTCTACTGTAAAGGGATGAAACTTAGTAGCTTGTCGGGTTTGTCGGGGGTAGTTACGTCGGGGAGGTACAAGTGTTTGCAGTTCGTCAGAGCATTCACCATTAAAGTATTTGTAGAACAGGCAGAGGGATGCAACATCTCGTCGATGGGACAGAGGCTGAAGCCTAGATGACAGTTCAGGACCTATCAGGTTGGCGACTCTTTTTTGAACCCTGTCCAGGAGCGAGAGACAAGCAGCAGATGCACCAGCCCAGATGTGACAACAGTACTCCATACATGGGCGAATGGTTGCCTTATATATATATATATATATATATATATATATATATATATATATATATATATATATATATATATATATATATATAATTATTTCAACAATAAAAAATGTCTCATAAGACATGGAAGTCAATAAATCAGAAGTCCAAGACTCGAGTTTTATCCCCATTTGGGATCATAAGTTGAACACATTCGAACTCTGGATTCGAAAACCGAATCTTTTGTATGCGAGGCGAGCACTCTGCCACTTGCACAACCGTGCCACACACAGGAAAAGATATAAGCTAACACAGATCAAGCAAACCGCTGCCAAGTATGGATGTTTATAACTGATGAGTCAAAATGAGGGCGAAACTCGAGTTTTGAACTTCCGGTTTGTTGGCCTCGATGACTTATATGAGTTGCGACGTTGTTTGATTGTGGAAATAATTATATAATAGCCGACACTCTAAAAATTTTAATATATATATATATATACTTATTACTAGAATTATTTTTATTGTTAGTAAGCAATTTCAATACCACACGTTTATTTATACAACATTCATATTATATTATTGATTGTATGGTTCACCCTATGCATGTTTCGTTGAATGGTATAGACTGCCCAAACAGACCCATATAAATCCATAAGAAAAATACAGTTTTGTATTGAAAAAGAATTAAAGGTGGAAAAGAAAATAGGGTTTATATATATATATATATATATATATATATATATATATATATATATATATATATATATATATATATATAAACTACGTTAATCGCTTTATTGCAGATTATTAAAATGTCAATATTTCACTAAATATATGTCACAAAAAAATAAAAATTGCATAATCAAATGACTGCTTTAAGGTTAGTTATTTCCCAAAATTTTATTCAAATTCATGCAATATTCACAAAGTTATGGCATTTTATTCTTTATCAAAGAATTTCCACTGTCCATCGCTTTATATTGCATTAAAAAACGATGTGACTTCGTAACTCAAGGCTGCAACATCTGATAAACGCTTTCCGTTCAAAAACCACTTTATATCTGTTACAAATACGGACATTATAAATGGTGTCGGTTACAAATAATAAAATTTTGAATGGTGTCGGTTACAAATAATAAAATTTTGAATGGTGTCGGTTACAAATAATAAAATTGTAAATGGTGTCGGTTACAAATGCGAACATTGTAAATAGTGTCGGTTACAAATGCGAACATTGTAAATCGTGTCGGTTACAAATATGAACATTGTAAATCGTGTCGGTTACAAATATGAACATTGTAAATAGTGTCGGTTACAAATATGAACATTGTGAAAGGTGTCGGTTACAAATATGAACATTGTAAATGGTATCCATTTTGTAGGCGGCTAAACATTTATTGCCTTTTATTTCCTCACCATGACGCGTTGATTGAGATACCTTTATCTACAAGAATAAACCGGCGCGACTGATGGAATCGACCGACCAACTTTTGAAACCGGAGATGAGCGCCCCCTGGCGGAGATCTACATTCTGACTATAAACTGCCTTTATCTCTTTTTTTTGTGGGTCGCAAATAAACAACTCCGTCGTTTTGGTTATGATCAAAGTGTAGTATCAGTGGAATCGAGGTTATATTATCGGGCATTATCTCCTTTCGAGGATTCTACGGGCATTTTTTCTTCTGATCCAGGTTGCTAGCTTCTTTAAAAATGGAGTTTACGCATATTTGAAACTGGGGACTTGGCATGATGCTAAGAGTTCACTAATTAGCTTGAGAAATCCTTCATGACTGAGACAATTCCTATTTTTGTTCCTATTCAAAGTGCCAATTTTGGGGGAGCTGGATTACCCCCACATTAAAAACCGACCTTGTGTCTTACTCTGCCCTCGTGGGGAGGCAAGTAAATAGGAACATCAATTAATCACATGCTATATTATTTTCCAACGTCGCCATAACCGCCGGATACTACACTCGCAAAAGTTAGTATTTGGCTATCTTGACAGCTCCAATTACTGTCATTGCGATTGGCCATGTGCTGATAACCAACTGTCGTTTTTTTTTGTTCTTTTTTTTTTATTAGGATGCAGTAAAGAAACATATCCAATATAAACGCTTATCGTGTTTGACTTTCGAAACAGCTGAACAAATTATCGCTTCCAAGTCATAAAATCTAACCAGCATCAAATAAAAAGTAATTATTTTGGGTTTCAGAAATATGATTTATTCCCAATAAATGCTTTCGTAACAAAAGCTTCGATATTTTCACAGATAACTTTCATGTCTAATTCGATGACTGATTGAAAATCAAAATGGTGAACAATATTGGACGTTTTGTATTATTTGGGATCTGTTTTCATCTCAAGTCTTGTTGGCATAACGTTTCGACCGATGCAACCTCCGACCTTCTTCAAGTGTATCTTATCGAACACGGGAATCTTTCCGCCAAACTTCACGGAATTTGGAACAGAACGGGGATACTATTGTGACGTTGTCCGGGAACCAACACTGTAGCCTCAGCCGCAAAATGGACAAAGAATGGAAAGAACTCCAACTCGTTTTTTTTTATTGCACAACACTTGTTTCCTCATTCTCTTGTTGCCGCTGTGACGTCCCTCACTTGATCGTCTTCTCAAGTGTACTTTCGAACGTCATCCACGCTTCTAACGTGATCGTCTTCTCGAACTTGCTCTCTCTTTTTTATAGTCTTCTTTTTCTTTACCGTGACATCACTTTGCTCTCGGCTCGGTATTTGCATATAGCCGTCCACGCTATATTGCAGCATGCTCTGATTCCGTCAGCCGGACGTGCTCTATCTTTTTTATGGTCTTCCTTTTCCTTACTATGACGCCATTTTGCTCACGGCTCGGTTCTTATATATAGCCGTCTGGGCTATGTTACGCGAATAACATACATGGTGAGAATTTTTTTTTTTCGAATAATTCAAATTATCAGACCTCATCTAAAACAAAATTCAGAAATATAAAATTGGAAGCTTCATACAAAATAGCGACTGTGTGATAAGTAGGGCTGTGGCAACAGAATATTCTTTTCATTCTTTTGACTCTCAAGTAATATATCCGACACAATACAACACAGTCAATCAACTGAGAATCCGATCCGTCTATATAAAAACGCATAAGATATTAACGGATATCTATTCAAGAGTCAAAACAATGAAAAGAATATGCTGTTGTCACAGCCCTGGTGATAATATCCATGTACTTCCTATGCTCTCAAAAATGTGTTTGAAAGAACAAAAAAAAAAAGAGAGAAAATAAGTTGATCGATAGAACAAAAGATTATAGGAAGTGAGCTTAGTAGAAATACAATAGAGATGAAGATGTTCACAAGATACACAAAGGAAGCTGAAATAGGATTGTTAATCAAGGTGTGGTAGTAATGGAGACAAAAGACTGGATAACAAACGTCAAGAGAGGTGACACAGTTGAACTCTAACCCTTCGATCAGTTCTACAGTGATTGAAACAACAAACAAAAAAAGGTTTTAATGTAAATTGATAAATGCGAACATTGAATTAATTTCTCGCACTCACCGCAAAGTCAAAATCTCGAGCCGTGAGCGAAGTGATGTCACGGTAAAGAAAAAGAAGACTATAAAAAGGGGAGAGCATATTTGAGGAGACGATCATGTTAGAAGCGTGGATGACGTTCGAAAGTACATTCGAGAAGACGATCATTTTAAGTTAATTCAACTTTACACAATTTTTTATGCACCATCCTTTTTTGTGATTATATCCAAATCGTAAGGTTAACTAATTTGCATATTACTTTTGAAAAAGGGCATTTTATTAATTATTATTTTTTTATAGTGTTTTAACTCAATAATTGTTTAAATTTTAATGTAACCAATAGTTATGAATCATCTTGAGTGTTATTCTCCTAACCTTTCGATCAATGTAACCTTCGATCTTCTTCATATGTATCTTGTAAAACTCTGGAATCTTTTGGACAAATTCAAGAATTTGTATGTTAGGTAGGAAGTTTTTTCACATTACATTTAAATTTCTGCACGTTGGTATTGTCGGGGGTTAAACGGCGAACAGCGAGGGAATTCCGTAGGGGAACCGTTCAATTAAAAAGGTTATTAGAATAGAAGGGACCTCTGTAGTAAAGAGTGGGATATTGCTGCTTGTGTGTTTTTTAGGAGGGCACAAGTGCAGTACATTTATCGGAGCACATACGATATAAAATAAGCACATATATACAATATTGAGACGATGCGACAGGGGCTGGAACTTGGCAAACAACTCGGGACTTATTAGGTTAGAAATCCTTTCTTTTGTAGATTGTTCAAGATGGAGAGGTTAGTGTTTGGTTAATCAAGCTAGGTGTGGCAAGAATACTTCTATGCACGCGCGAATTGTGACTTTATAGAGATGCAAGATATTGTCAGGTGTGAGACGCTTTCTACACCAGTAGGGGTAGCTTAACTTATTATCAGCCGACTTGGCAGTATCTTCTATGAACTTTTTAAAATTCATGTTGTCTAAGAATATCAAACCAAGGCCAAGATTTAAACATTGAACTCCCGGAAACAGTTCTGCCGGTCATGACAATTGATGGCTAGAAAGATTTCCTATAGCTGTCAAAGAAAATGAGCTTTATTTTGCTAGCATTAAATGTGATCATCATTTGGCTTTATTGTGTTGTGTTTACCCGGCGTATCCAGGAATTCATTAATATCATATTAGTTACAATAAATATACACAAGTCACGAAAATTAGAGCTCTAAATATAAGGGAGATAACTCACATAACTAAGGACTTATCTTCCTTACATTTTACAATTGTCTTCAGTGTAATAATTTTCTATGGGAGAATACTTATTTTCGGAAATAAGCTTAAGCGTATTGAACTTTTGGGGTGTAAAGAAATTGCGCCAGGTATAAAAAGTAAGAAACCACTAGTCAGAATCAAATATCGATTTGTCAGATTGCTATTTCAGTATGAGGTTGAAAATCCGACAAAATAACACTATATATTATATTGAAAAAAATAATTTATTTTCCACAGTGTACAGATCGATCTCTAGTTGTTGGAAGCACATAAGCATAAAAGTCGGTTGCTGAGAGCAGGTTATATAATATGTAATTCTAAAAGAGTTTTCTTAGCTTTCTGGTTTCCATGCAATTTCCAACTCTCACCCTTAGGTCAGTTCTGCATTCTTGTTACACTTCCAAACTGGACGCTCGTTAGATTAAAGAAAGACTCCTTTTGTATCCATTGTTAGAGACTGTTCCGCTTCGCAAAATACCCTTCGTCTAAAGCAATCAAATATCGTCTTCCTTCATTTTGGAAAGATTCCATATTTTCAATTTTGTTTCTTATTGGTTGGAAAATACAACTTGATTATTTTTCATTCATTTTATCCAAATATTTCGAATAGTTAGACCACTCGCGTTTTCTTCCTTGCATTTTATTATCAGAGTTTCTTTCGATACGTCATCTACTGCAGTTTTGCTGGTTTGGTTAGTTGGTTGGTTGTTTTGTTTTACGGCATATCAACCCTTTTCAGGTTATTTAATGCCGCATCTGGTGATTTTGAAGAACGATTTTTTGGTCAGAGTGGACCTGGGAGCAATGGCAATTAAAGGGTGGCTCCACACTCCTTAAGGCCTGCAAGCTGGGGCCCTCACCATCGGATATAGTTTAAGGTCATATCCAGGACCTTGCTGGTTTGGAAAATGCATGACGTCGATCCAATAGTACGGAATAAATAATAAAAAAAATCCCTGCAAAGCGATGAGTGGACTTAAAGAAATAAAACAAAAAAGGTGACGACGGAATAAAAGAAAAGAAAGACGATGTAAAACGAAAAAAAAAGAAGAGAAGTAAAAGAAAAATAGGTAGATAAATAGATACAGAAAGCAAAAAAAAAAAAAAAAAGGAAACAAATGAAAGATTGGCGACGTGTGCCTGCATGTATTTGTGTCTATATGCCATACACTTAATAGTCCATTGGAAGTTACTCAGATTTCTCGTCTCTGGATACGCTTTTTTTTTTAATCCAACAAATCCAGAAACGAGAAACCTGGATAGATTGAATTAAACAATTAAGTGTATACTATATAAACACACACACACACACACACACACACACACACACACACACACACACACACACACACACACTTTCTATGTAGGTTGTCTAGTATCTGGGATAATAGTGTACTATATATGATGCTATCCTCATAAACTATAACCTCTATATTAGGGTGGGTGAGTGAATCGTTCTCATCAATTTCCTACCTGTGTAAGAGCCAAGTACGTCATAGAATAGAGTACTGTTGCCACATCTGGTGTTCGTTAGTCTTCATAGTGGAGTATATGTTTATTCATATATTGCTAGAGTATATATATATATATATATATATATAGTAATTTATAAAATATATATGGCGATTAAGCTACACTGAATATTCTGCGTTTCATCCAACTATAGGATTCGTCAGGCTTATGCGCATAAGCCTGACGAATCCTATAGTTGGATGAAACGCAAAATATTCAGTGTAGCTTAATCGCCATATATATTTTATAAATTACTAACTAGCTCTACCTACGTATTGAGCACTTTTGAAGTAAATACTTAAAGTTTACGCATAAATCTATACTTTCGTATATTAAATTTATGTGAATAAATGAAGTAGTTATATATATATATATATATATATATATATATATGATTACTTCATTTAATCACATAAAGATAATACGAATATATAATTTACGCGTAAATTTTCTGTATTTACTTCAACAGTGGTCAATACATAGGTAGAACTAGGTAGTAAGTTATGAAGATATATATGGCAATTAAGCTACACAGAATATTCCGCGTTTCATTCTCGTGAGAATTCGTCGGGCATAAGCCTGGAGAAGTCTTACGAGAATTAAACGTGGAATGAAGCGCGGAATATTCTGCGTAGCTTAATTGCCATGTATATTTTATAATTTACTATATATATATATACATATATATATATATATATATATATATATATATATATATATATATATATATATATGTATACATATTATTTTTTTACGAATTTTCTTTATTTTTTTCGACATTATATTGGCATGAAGTTTTTCTTTCGAAACAAAGAATTTTATTTTTTCTGATGGGTATATGCACGAAAAGAACCGCTATTGACATAATAATAAACGATTGTTTCTACATAACGAAATGGAACTTTAAAATTTTACCGAATATTTAATATTCTAGAGGGGCTGTTTTGCATGAAAAATAACTATTATATTTTTCTCCTCATATATATGTATACATATATATATATATATATATATATATATATATATATATATATATATATATATATATATATTAATTAATGAAAACAAAGGGATTTAGTGTTTACCTGATATACGCAATGGTTAACTTCAAACTAATATAAATAATAGTATTTATATATAGAAAATGTAATCCCAACCGAATTTAAAAAATAGCTCAATACGCAATAGAGAGTAGAGCTTATTATAAGAGAAAGAAAATTAAAATTGTAAGTTGAAATTTACAATCAAAATTTATTGTTCGACTGAATACTCTAATAAAACAATTTACGAAGTCATTATCAAATCGGAATTTCAAAGAATGCTATTCTTGCTATGCTTCTCATCATAAGACAGAAAGAAATCAGTAAAGTATATTTATAGCAATGCTAGAATTTGCTAGTTAAGGCATTAAGTGAAGCCACAATTTATTGTAGTTATGAGTTGCCAAATAAAAATGAAAAAATGTTGGATATGTTAAAGAATATATATAAATACAACCAACGTATAATATATATATTTACATATCCAACATTTTTTCACTTTTTTATTTGGTAATTTATAACTACAATATATAATCCGATGTATATATATATATATATATATATATATATATATATATATATATATATATATATATTAGCAAAAGTACCCGCCGTTGACTGGGTTCAAAAACAGCCTACAGAAAATGGACTGATTTATGAAGGATGAAAGTATGATAGGTTATGAAAAGGAAGGGTTTTAAATAGATAGCTCCGGATTTGGGGGTATCAAAACCAAAGCGAAATATGATGAAAGTAAAAATAAAATAGATAAACCCCATAATTTATTATACCATACCTGTTCACACTGAAACACTTATCACAATATTCTGTGGATCTATATTAAAAAACCTTGTTAAACTTTGTGACATATTTCCATTCTATGGAGGTCAGGCGCGAACGAACACCCCATAATTTTATTATACCATATTTCTTCAAACTGAAACATGATTATCAAAGTATACTTACGCAGATAGATATAAAAAGGCTTTATTAAAGTTTGTGCCTATTTCCATTCTATGGAGGACAGGTACGAACGCATACCCCACAATACTATTATACCATACCTATTTAAGTTAAAACATACTTATCAAAGTATTCTTATGTACATCTATATCAAAATCACTTGTAAACGTTTTTTTTTTAATTTTTAAATTTCTTATTTCCATACGTTGTGGACCAGGCGCGTACGCAGACCCCCCAATTTTAATTAATCATCATTATGCCAGATCAAACATATCCATTCCTGTGTCTCAATACATCTTCTATCATTATATGCGATCAGTTTTCTATAATAGTCAAGCATATAGGAGCCTATTCGTGACCAGACACACACACAGACGTTCAGCTTTATATATATATATATATATATATATATATATATATATATATATATATATATATATATATATATATATATTCTAGATAGACAGATATCAAAAAAATAAGAATAATTGAATTTCAACACGGGTCATTGATAGTGCTCATAGAGAGCAAATTACAGCAACCTTGTTTCACGCCAGTCATGGGATAATATATTTTCACTCCTCTAAAATTGAAATTGGTCTTGAACCCTTTTCAATTTTCTTGTCTGATGAGATCCATAATGATCGAAATGGTCTGCACATCGTAGCAAGATATGACTGTATTTACATAAATAATAATAATAATAATAATAATAATAATAATAATAATAATATATACATATATTATTATTATTATTATTATTATTATTATTATTATTATTATAATGGATCACTGGGGTTTTTTCACCACTTATCAAGGCCCGGAAGCCACTCAGTGATACGGGTTATTGCAAGTACATTACGTTAGTATGGAGATTTGATGAAGTGTTTACTTAAGGGGGCGGTTCATTAGGAATTTGTTAACGTTGTACTTGAAGACATCCAAGTTGTAGTCCGGTGGAAAGCAGGCAGACGGAACAGAGTTCCACAGGCGTGCAGTTCTAAGAAAGAAGCTTTGTTCATTGAATCCACGTTTTGATTTAGGCACAGATATAGAATGGGGGAAATTTTTCACAGTGAATTCAGCTAGACGGGTGTTTTTCGTGAAAGATTGGCGAGGGGGGACCAGAGATTGGAGTTCAGACGAGCACCTGCCATGGAAATAACGATAAAACAAGGATAGGCTCGCAACGTCTCTTCTGTGGGAGAGAGGTTGCAGGGTAGAGAAAAGGGCATCCCCCACTAATCCACGAAGTCTATTTTGTACTCTGTCAAGGCAGGATAGGCTGTTTTTAGCAGCTCCTGCCCAGATATGGCAACAGTATTCCATCCTTGGACGTACTTGGCTTTTATATAGATAGAGAATTGCATCAGTAGTGAGATATCTTCTGGAGCGGTAGAAGGATCCCACCGTCTTTCCAGCGACCTTGGCAACAGACTTGATGTACGTGTTCCATTTCAGATCAGGAGTAAAGGTCAAACCCAAAAGCTTGTCAAAACACGGGGCCTCACCCAGACGAGAGCCATCCATCACAACTGATGCCAGATGGGGATCAGAGCGCTGATGATGTAAGGATAGGAGTTTGGTTTTAGATGCATTAAAAGTAACCAGCCACGTCCTCCCCCACTGAACCACGCGCTCGAGATCAGAGGAAAGAGAATCAGAGAGAACTTTGTCATTTACAGCCTTTGATGTGTTGCCGTAGATAGTCGTGTCATCAGCATAGATGTCAACGAATGATTTAAGTATGTGTGTAGGGAGTTCATTGATGAAGATCAGGAAGAGAGTTGGGCCCAGGATTGACACCTGAGGGACTCCAGCATTTATATTGCAGGCCTCCGATTTTTGTCCATCTACCACTACTCTTAGGAGCCTATCGGAGAGAAGTGATTTAATGATTGAGAAAACCTTTCCAGTTATACCGTAGCTGGAAATCTTGTGAAGTAGACCCTTATGCCATACCTTGTCGAAGGCCTTTGATATGTCAAGAGCAATTGCCCTAGAAAGGAAGCCTTTGTCAAGAGATTCACTAATCCTGTTGGATATAACAGTCAGCACATCTGCTGTAGATCTTGTAGAGCGGAAACCATATTGTGTGTCACTAAGAAGGTTGTTCCTGCTGAGGTGGTTGACTACTTCTCTATTTAATATAGATTCCAGCAACTTACTCATAACACACAGGAGACTTATTGGTCTGTACTGAGAGGGAGATGACATCACCTGAATTCTTAAATACAGGGAAAACTAATGAGGTCTTCCAGGGAGTCGGAAAGCACTCCTCTTTAAGGCAGCGCTTAAATAGTTTCGTAAGTATGGGAGCAAGTTCTGGTTGAAGCTTTTTTAACACTATAATTGGGATGATGTCAGGGCCAGTTGCTTTACTGGAATCTAGGTTCTTGATTAGCTTGGCGACCTCATGCACGGGTATTTGTATGTTACCTAGCTTGTTCTGTGTTATAGGAGGAAATACGAGGAGTTGATGGCCTACGTCGCATAGGGTAGAATTAGCTGCAAAGTTCTTTGCAAATAGTTTGGCCTTGTCTGAAGCTGACGAGATGACCTCTGGTTCATTAATAATGATTGGGATAGAACGCACACTTCTGTTCAGGATCCTATTTGTTATTTGCCAAAACTGGTGGGAACCAAGCCGCTGATCAGCTACCTTGAATTTAACAGACTGGGCATATAGCTCTCTTGCATTTTTTATTACTCTTTTACAGTGGTTGTGGCAGTCCTGAAAGCAGCTGTAGTCTCAGTGCATCTATTACGTTGGTAGCTATGGAAAAAGTGATTTCTGTGCGCGATAGCAGCAGCACATTCTGGGGAGAACCATGGCTGGCTGTTAGGTTTTTGTTGGAATTTTTTAGATGGTATGAATTGGTCTATGCCTACAATTAACCATTCGGCCAGATCTGATACTATAGAGAACACTTCCTATTTAAATATAGGGGTGCAGAGGTAAATCAGATATGAATGTAATGTAAAAGGGTGCAGTTTTTTGATAAGTATGACTGCCCACGACGACTAAAATTAATAGACGCCGTACTTATAAAAAAATTACATCCTTTTTTTTCCGGGTCTCAATTAACATCGGGACGAACATATTAACATTATTTAACAAGAAACTAAATAAGTAAATTATAAAATAGGAAAATCGAAATTAAAAATAAAAATAATTCGCCCCTAACCTTTCTGCACCCACCTTTATAACCAATAAAAAAAAACTATAAATACACCAAGCCTCAAAGAAAAAGAAAAAGCAAACGATAACAACAACAATTGCTCCTGATGATAATCAGATGCACCGATAGAAAGCCCTTGAGAAGAATATGGCTGACTAACAACCTTTGGGTGCCATTTTATACAAAATGCCAGCTGAAATCAAAAAGATCATTTGGCGAATGGAAAAGATATCCAGAAAAATCGGAAAAAAGGAATAACTGCCGTGTTCAATCAGACGTTCTTGAATATATATATATATATATATATATATATATATATATATATATATATATATATATATATATATATATATATAGGGTGGCCACAAAGTCCCGCACCAATGTTAATTAAAAAAGTTAAAAAATTAAAACAGTTATAGTAGTAACATTTATTCAAATTCAAAAAATAAATATTAACATTGGTGCGTTACTTTGTGGCCACCCTGTATATATATATATATATATATATATATATATATATATATATATATATATGTGTGTGTGTGTGTGTGTGTGTGTGTGTGTATGTGTTTATATCTATGTATACAGATAGAAATTTAGAGGTAGAGAAAGAGAGTATTTACGTATGTGTTCGTGTATGTGTGTGTGTGTTTGAGAGGGATAGAGAGAGAGATAGATAGAGAGAGAGAGAGAGAGAGAGAAGGGGAGAGAGAGAGAAGAGGAGAGAGATAATGACTGGATGGCTTTATTTGAATTGCGGACTCAAAAACAAAAACAAAACAAAAATGGATAAAATAAAACTGATCTCGTTGAAGTTTACTGAGTAATTATACAACGGATGTATCTATTTGCATTCTAACACGTGATCGTATGTGACCAATCAGAAACTGGTTCTTCAATCTTTGACCTTAATTTAATGGTTGCCAAGAATGTTTTCCTTATTCGATTAAATCGACCAAAGCAAGAACATGGACGCATTCACTTTAAGCTGACGGAGTCAAATTCCATTGGGAACTTTTTTGTTCGTCTGACAAAAAAGATTATTGCTTGGGGGAAATATAATACCAGGAATCAAGTCGTTACGATTGTTTTGGTAAATGGCAGAAAGTTTTATTTTGGACAGGAAGTATAGAAGTATAATGCAGTTTGGAAGTTAGAAAATTTTATCTGAATTTTACATCGGTCATCAAATATGTAGATGTATCAAAATGCCGTACATCAACTATATTTCGGTAAACATTCACACGTACACACACAAACACACACACTTGCACATTTTGTAATGTGCTTTCCTCTATTTGAAAATTTCTATAAATCAACAATAATTTGTAACAACAAAATCCCTCAATTTGTACTTCATTTGGTGTTGCCGCGCGTGACCATTCTGGACTGAGATTGTCATACCACGCGGGTCAACATCTTTTTCTTCTTGCTTGTTTCTTCTTCTTCTTCTAATACTGCTACTACTAGTACTACTACAACAGTGTCTAACAAGAATCAAACAACGTCTTTTTACTCTGATGATGGCATATGACGCCGAAAAATAACTCGTATTGTATCGCTTTGTACTGGTTTTATTATTAAAATTATCAATAATTATTGAATAATGAAATATAAACGAATTTGAGCCTCTTTAAAAATGTTAAAGTTGAGCCCAATTTAGTGAATTGAAAATAAACTGGCCAGTTTGCATACATTTATCATTTCAAAATTCCTGTGTCAAATACTCGATTATGACAAGCCCACTTACACGGTTTCATAGTTATCTTAATCCACATCCATTTAAATATTAATTCCCGGTTGCTGAAGGGAAGAACGCTAGCCTGCAAAGCCAAGGTAGGCTTTGTTGACTGAGTTCGAGTCCTGGGGCCAGCAGTAATTATCACTTCCTGATGATTACGTAAGTATGAAACACTAGTCCGTCTATATATATATATATATATATATATATATATATATATATATATGATTGTTGTAGCAATCTCGTATTCAGAAGATTGATTATATTTAATGTTAATAGTATAGTGAATAGGTAAGTTCGTTTTATTCTGCTATTCTGTTTAACCATAAAAATCACGTAGCAGTTGTTAACTTTATTTTAAAGTCTAAAGTAAAATATAGTAATCGTAATTATTTAAGCGGCTAATAAATATTCAATGCCATTTGGAGAAGTAAGCCTATGAACGCGGTAGTATTAGGTTTCAATGCCATTTGGAAAAGTAAGCCTATGAATGCGGTAATATTAGGTTTCGAGGGTAGACTTAATTGAAATAGAGTAAATTGTTTGCTGCTTTCTTTGTATGAATACGTATTTTGGAGAGTAAGTCCAATAGGATTAAATGTAATAATGATGAACCTGGGACGAAATGTATGTATTGTGCCAGAGGGAAGACTGCACATAGCGAGCGTCAAATTAGTAAGAAGTGTCCCTTTTTTGCCTATGATATTGGAAGTTTCAGGGTAAAAATGTCGACCGGATTTAAGTAGTTGAACCTAAATAGCATTTAAACCAACGATCCAAACTTTGATTTTGACTAGCCAATTTTCGGTTGTTATTGTTATATTATGTTATTGAGAATACACTCACGTACCTCGCTAGAGTTTCATTAAAATAATTAATATGAATCGAGAGATTTTAAATCAGTATTTATGAATAAAAAAGTATTAACTTAGGAGAGTAACGCTTATTTTTCTACTATAGTAAGTGTTAATGTTCATCGATTGCTTTTACTATAGACACTAGACAAGTTGTTGAGCACAAAATATACTTAAATCATACACGCATATATATATATATATATATATATATATATATATATATATATCAGCTAACGTGATATTGTAAACAAACACGGAATTCAATAAACATTATCATCATTATTTTTTTATTTTATTTATTTTATAACTTACTGCCTAGCTCTACCTACGTATTGCGCACTGGCGAAGTAAATACTTGAAGTTTACGCATAAATTTATACTTTCGTATATTGATTTATGTGATTAAATGAAGCAGTCATATATATATATATATATATATATATATATATATATATATATATATATGGTTGTTAAGATGGATAAAATCCGACGATATGAAAAATAGGTCCTTCCACAATCTATTTGCCATATATACACACACACACACACACACACACACACACACACACACACACACACACACACACACACACACATATATATATATATATATATATATATATATATATATATATATACACGGTCCGGACTTTAAGTGAGAGTATTAGTGAAAGATCATATAAAATTGACAGCACCCATTAATTTTTATTTTATTACTATATCCCTTTTCATGCTCTGATTCATTGTTAATCTATCCTTGCACGTCATCCGTTAATAGTGCACATTAGTATTCATGGTTTTACTCGAATATCAAACTAAAACAGCAGAAAATACCAACTGATGATATCAATGTGATATTTGCATTGACTATCTTGTCTTATTTGCCTGCTATTGCGGTACTCTTCGGTTCAAAACTCATTTAGATTGAATTACTGATCAAGATTCTCGGTGAACTACAGCAGATAATAATACATTATATGGGTGTGTTAGAGAGAGAAAGACTGAGTGAGAGAGAGAGGTGGGGGGAGAGAGAAAGAGAATGGAAGAAAAAATGGTGGGGTAAAAAGGAAGAGGGAGAAGGGTTTTAAGACAAAAGAAAAAAGGAGAAAGAGAGATTAGTGAAAATCAAGGAAGCTAGGGTGAAGAACAATAGCAAACAGAGAAGTAACAGAAAGACTCAATGAGTAAAAGATAGATAGGGCTAAAGAGATAGATAGAGAAACAAAGAGGGACAGATAGATAGATAATAGATAGATAGATAGATAGATAGATAGAGAGAGAGAGAGAGAGGGAGGAAGGAGAGACTGGTTGATAGTTATATGTTTCTACGTACAATTATGATAATAATTTTCCAGTTATTCCTAATGATTATTTTGTTAATTGTTTTCATTACAAGAGAGTGAGAGAAAAAGAAAGAAAAAAAGAGAGAAAGAGAGAGACAGAGAAAGAAAGAAAGAGAGAACTAGAGATAGAGAAAGAGAGAATCTTCATCGTGTCTGGGAGAAAAAGCGGTTAGATTAGAGGTGTGTCAGTGAATGCACAGATAGATCAGAAAGATGAACGACAAAAAAAAAATATTTTAAAGCTACCATGGTTACTTGGCGTTGTTCGAGAATACGGACTAGTGATGGGACGATCCCAATATTTTTCCGGATTCCGATACAATTATCGATTCTGTTCTAAATATCCGATTTCGATACGATAGCTTATTCCGATTCTTTTTCAAATAGATGTTAAGAGTTAAAGCAGCAGGACATGAACATTTATAGAATTCGAAATAAAGACTTATGGCAAGACTGTCTTGGCAACAAAGCATTGCTTTCGTATTATATCCAAATAAATTCCAGTGAAGAATTAAAAACATACGAATAAAGATTGACTGAAAAAAATAAACAATTAGGAGAATAGAAATTGGAGCCTGAATGTCCTTTTGGCACTCTCGCTTCTTTTATTCCTCACATTCCATGTACGATATTTCTGAAAAAAAAATCAGGGGAAATAATTGCTGTTTTCTCCGTGGTAATCTGTCAATCTAATACTTAGCGTTGGTTAGCTTTTGACCTCAAGTGGCTTCAAGTCTTGTCTGGACTGACTTCCATAAAAAACAATCTGTAATTTCTTTTTTATAATTGCAAAACCCGTGTTGGACCAGGTGCCCTTCCTCTTGCTCAACAATCATCGATCCTAACGTTGTTTCCATGGTCTCCTTCTCCTTCGACTGTTCTTCTCGTTCTGGTCGTGTCGTCGTTTCTCACATATTGGCGAAGGGAGTGTAATGACTCACAATCTCCACTCTTATATAAAAGTCACTTTGCGCGCGCGCGTGTGTGTGAGAGAGTTCCTTCCTTATATGTTTTGAAACGGTTGAGCCTATCGTTTGCAAATTTCACACAAAGCTAATTTATATGTCTGGTAGTGTTCTTAGATATATTTTGGAGGGAAATTCATCCGATAAGTATCGAAAATCGAAAAATCCGATTTTCAAAACAGCTTTTATCTCTCATAGATAAAAACGAATAATTTTTATAAGGGAATATTTTACATTACACCGGCTAAGGAAAATCTGCTCCAAACACCGACATGCCTTGTACTGTGTCGATCTGGAGACGTCGTAGTATCACAACTGAACAAACTTGTTTGCAATCTTCGGTACGAACAACCCAAATGAGACCAATTTGTATAATCAACGAAACGCGCCACCTATCGGGTTGTTTCAGAGTTATAGCGACTTGTGACACCTAGCGAAATAATTTGGAACTAAAACCAGACTGTGCGCCAAATGTTCCCCCCTTTTTTTCTGCATCACTGTCTATATTATCAGCCTCTGTTTTGATTTATACCATTTCAAATTCAAGTTGTCAGCTTTGTTTCGTCTCCAGAAAGACTAGTGAGACATTCAGTTCTGCAAGGTGCGACAACACATCAAATCCATAATATTCTTGAAAGTCCATAGATTCCATAGATTATCCTGGATACAATATTTCTTCCTTTGCTTTTTGTTGTTGTTTGTTTTTTGTTGTTGTATCCACTTCTTTCATTCCAAGTCTCACGCAACATTTTCTGAACAAATAGTCATAAATTCGCTGCCGGATATAAGTTTCTTTCTTCCTATTTTATGTGTGACACTGATTGCTGAGGAGATCGAACATCGCAAACAAATCCGATTTCTAGTACTGACAGGTGGTAGCCAATCAATTATACGACGCTAAAACAGAAGTTTTATTTCTCATTGTCAAAACCAATTTCTGGGACAAATTTTATAAGTTATAGCCTGCCCGTTTACTGACGACATTTAATATCATTCGTCTTGGTATTCAACAAACAATCTATTTGAGGCTATTTGAAGATGGTTAACGTTCCATCACTATTTACATAACTTTTAATATTTCTCCTTTCATTATTATTTCCGTTGTTTTATTACTTTTATTTGCTGACATCCTTTTATAATAGTATTTGAGTTTTTTTTTACGCCAAGCAAGACGTATTGCCACTTGGACATAAAAGGGAACGGGGGCTGATGAGTTCAGCAGCAATATCTCTTCACATTACATTAAAACTTCTGCGTGTTACTAAAGTCGGAGAAGCAGAAAAGAGAGAGAAGGAGTTTCAAAGTCTAGCAGAGAAGAAACTATTAGAGTAAAAGTTTTTGTCATCTAGGGTTATCACAGTGAAAGGGTGGGATTTTGCTGCTTGTCGGATAAGTCAGGAGAATGTACGTCGAGTGGGGTACAAGTGCTGTGAGTTCATCAGAACACATTCCATTAAATTACTTGTAAAACAGCTATAGATATGCAACATTGCGGTGATGGGACAGACGTTGGAGCTTGGCCGATAGTGCTAGCTCTATTAGATTTGCGACTCTTTTTTTTCAGACCTTGCCTAAGAGGGAGAGACTAACGGTAGATGCACCAACCTAAATGTGTCAATAATACTCTATGCATGGGCGAATGGTGATTTTGTAGAGGTACAGAATACTCTTAGATGCGAGTATTTTCTAGCACAGTAGAGGCATCCCACCTTATGTGCAGCAGCCTTGGCACTGCCCTCAATGTAGTTGTTCCAATTTATAAATTTTAAATTTATTTTCGGATTTTACTGATTATTAGGCATATTCTACGCTTAGATGGACACACGAAATACATTTTGACATTTAGAACAACGGATAAATGGTTTAAAGTATGCCCAATTGTAAGTAACCGTCTTCTGTGGGTTGAAGGTTCTATCCTCACTGCTGGCGATACTAAGAATAAAAGAAAATAAAAATGACTTACTCGGAAACTGATTGTAGAGTTCGACGAAATATACTCGAAGAAAGCAGTTAAATCGGACAAAACGTTGTGATAATAACAAAGCAATATTTGAATATGCATTGTTTGCATTATTATTCCAACTGTTTTTCTTATCTTGATTTCGATTTTTACAAGGATTCATCTGATGTAACATTTGACCTCCTTCAAGTATATCTTGTCGAACATGGGAATCTTTCTGTCGAATACGGGAATCTTTCAGTCAAACTCAGGAATCTGTACGGAATTTTGAAGGGAATACTTTAGTTAATCAACCGGAGTTAACATGTTCTCGCCCCATTTCGTCAACCATAATTCGTCTTCTTCTGGTTTCTGCTGTGAAAAATTTTTTTTTTTTTTTTTGTGTGTGTGTGTGTGTGTGTGTGTGTGTGTGTGTGTGTGTGTGTGTGTGTGTGCCACCAAAAATTGACGCCACACTAAATAAGCGAGGAGGGCTAAGGAGGATGAAAAGACCGAGGAGAGAAAGAACTAGTCAGACCTCCGCTACATGAGTACAAATGAGATTTATTGCCACCCAAATTCCAGTGAAGACCAATGATCGCTGCCAACGAGAAATCAATGGTAAGTGGCTGTTATCATAAAGCAAATCCACCAGCAATGGTTATCAAAAGAGGTGGAGAGTACTGGAAATCTGGGGAGACTTTATGTCACTCAGACTCCAGAGAACACCACAAGTTGCTATCAAAGAGAAACATTTGATGATGGCCTGTGTGACTAAGCCTAGTGAGTAAATAATAAGCAATTTCAGATGTGTATAAATATTATAAAGGTTTTTTGCCGCTGTTTAATGTTATAAATAGAATCGTATATCAGATTGTGGTCTTTGAAGACTAGACAATTGAAACAAAACGAACCTATAAACGAATATCTGGATTTGACTAGAACATTAAAGACATGTAAAACGAATGTAATGATGTTGCTGGTAATAATCGGATCGATAGAAACGGATATAATTAGGATTGCTTGGAATCAGGTAAGGGATCGGAATCATTTAATTTATTATATATATATATATATATATATATATATATATATATATATATATATATAAAATGAATGATTAATCACTTATTCGTATTTGGTTGTTTCTCTATCGGAACGATGAATACTATCTGATCATCCTTGACGAATAATGGATGATTCGCGCTCAATGGTAAAGCAAGAGATGCGCAATCTCTAACCTTTCCTCTTATGTCGGCACCGTTTGATTCCAGTAGCAAGGAGAAGTCCAGAACGACTGGAAACAATGCCGGGATGACCGGAGAGCACATACAGTCGCTGGTATTTCCAAATGATCACTCATTTTAATACTGACAAGGTTCAACGATGTTTCATTTCGATGATCTGACGAGAACAGGTATATCAGCGTGGTTATGTTGTACATAACTTATTCAGACTAAAACCTAAACGAGTATGAAATAGATACATTAGCAATTAAATAATGTTAAATACTATTAGGATTGGCATAATGGTGAGAGTGTTCACTAATAGGCTGGGAGACCAGGGTTCAATCCTCGTTCGAGTCATATCAAAGACTTAAAAAATAGTACTTGGTACCCATTACTAAACACGTGGCATTATAAGGGAATGGATGAATGGCAAGTGGAGCAATTATGTGAATGTAGTTACGCCGTACCCTACACATCGGCGTATTAGTTAATAAAAAATCAGCCTTCGAATCGCCCTTGACTATATTCGACCACTTATCTTAGCTTAAATATCTTCATATTTCACCCATTCAAGACAATATTCGACCGAGAGAACAATAGTTCTTCCCCCCTTTGTCAGAAATATAACCTGTAGAATGTGAGGACTAAAGAAGAAAGTGGAGAGTTAAGTCGCCACATGAAGTAAAACCAAGGCTAACTTTTTACTCTACTCTCTATAATTCTTTTCAAGTTTAAGTTATTCTTGGACGTATGTCAGCTTTATCTCATTTCATCCAGATTGTTTGTACTGAAACGGAAGCCGTACACATATAACGGACACCGGTGGCGTCATAACCCAAATTAATTAACATATTCAACGACGTTTCAGATTCTTGGGTGTAATTCATTTCAGATTATTACTGCGTCTTCCTGTGGCTTCCTGCGTAAAACCTTCAGATTCGTTATTACAAATAATTCCGACGTGATATCACTCTACCGAGAATCTTATAGTCAGAAACTGCAAAAATATCACCCATATGCCCAATTTCTGGTGATATTGTATTTCTTTGCTTACCATATATTTTTACGAGATGAAATACTCAGCAACGCGAGGTTTCTGCACAACTATTCAAATGAACCCCCCCCCCAGTTTATTTGCCCTTTTAAAACTCTAAATCATAAAAAATAAAATAAGATAGTGTTTAATCATTAGATTAAAAATGAATATAAATATTGAAACGCTAGAGCAAACATCAAACGAGCAATACTAAACAAAATTATAATTGTCTGAGGTGAGGTTCGAACCCTGAAAAATAGCATAAAATCGTGCAACTTGAGGTGAACGCTTTATTCTCACTGTCACCAATCAAACGGAATGATCGTGCATTTGTAACCTATTTATTAGTTCGGCGTAAGGATCATGGCATCAGTTCAGCCTGGAGATATTGATATTTTTTTACATGTAGGTCACCACATCAAGTCCCAGAAGCCACTCGGAGATAAGAGTTATTGTGTTTACAGTAATCAATGGGGGTAATGTTGTATTATTCGTTAGTATTGGAAATTTGATAAAATGTCATTACTCAAGTGGGCGATTCATCAGGAATTTGTTTATGTTGGACTTGAAGACATCCAAGTTGAAGTCAGGAGGGAAACAGGCAAGCGGCAGAGAGTTCCATATGCGTGCAGTTCTAAGAAAGAAGCTTTGTTCATGGAATCTACATTTTGATTTAGGCACAGATAAAACGTGGGGGAAATTATTGACAGTGGTTTCAGCTAGACGGGTGTTTTTCCTGAAAGATTGGCGAGGAGGGACTAGATATTGGAGCTCAGAAGAGCACTTGCCATGGAAATAACGATAAAACAAAGATAGGCTCGCAACGTCTCTTCTGTGGGAGAGAGGTTGCAGGGAAGAGAAAAGGGCATCCCCCACTAAGCCACGAAGTCTATTATGTACTCTGTCAATGCAGGATAGGCTGTTTTTAGCAGCTCCTGTCCAGATGTGGCAGCAGTACGCTATCCTTGGACGTACTTGGATTTTATATAGATAGAGGATTGCATCAGTAGTGAGATATCTTCTGGAGCGGTAGAACGATCCCACCATTTTCCCAGCGACCGTGACCACAGACTTGATGTACGTGTTCCATTTCAGATCAGGAGTAAAGGTCAAACCCAGAAGCTTATTAAAACATGGGGTCTCCCCTAGATAAGAGCCATCCATTTCAATTGATGCCAGATGGGGATCAGAGCGCTGATGATGTAAGGATAGGAGTTTGGTTTTAGATGCATTAAAGGTAACCAGCCACCTCTTTCCCCACTGTACCACGCGCTCGAGATCAGAGGAAAGAGAATCAGAGAGAACATTGTCATTTACGGCCTTTGATGTGTTGCCATAGATGGTCGTGTCATCAGCATAAATGTCAACGAATGATTTAAGTATGTGTGTTGGGAGATCAGTGATGTAGACCAGGAAGAGAGTTGGGCCCAGGATTGACCCCTGAGGGACTCCAACATTAATACTTCGGGCCTCTGATTTCTCCCCATACACCACTACTCTTATGAGCCTATCAGAGAGAAATGATTTAATGATTAAGAAAATATTTCCAGTTATACCGTAGCTGGAAATCTTGTGAAGTAGGCCTTTATGCCATACCTTATCGAAGGCCTTTGATATGTCAAGAGCAATTGCGCTAGAAATGAAGCCTTTGTCGAGAGATTCACTAATCCTATGAGATATAACCGTTAGCACAGCACATCTGCTGTAGATCTAGCAGAACGGAAACCATATTGCGTGTTACTAAGGAGGTTATTTCTGCTGAGTTGGTTGACTACTTCTCTATTTAATATGGATTCCTGCAACTTACTCATGACACACAAGAGACTTATTGGTCTGTACTGAGAGGGAGATGACTTATCACCTGAATTCTTAAATACAGGGCATACTGGTGGGGGTTTCTAGGGTGTTGGAAAGCACTTCTCTTTAAGGCAACGCTTACACAGTTTTGTAAGTATGGGGGAAAGTTCTGGTTGAACACTATAATTGGAATACCATCAGGGCCAGTTGCTTTACTGGAATCAAGGTTCTTAATTAGCTTGGCGACCTCATGCACAGATATTTGTAAGCTACCTAGCTTGTTCTGTGTTATAGGAGGAAATACGAGGAGTTGATGGCCTTCGTCGCATAGGGTAGAATTAGCTGCAAAGTTCTTGACAGATAGTTTGGCCTTGTCTGATGCTGACGAGATGACCTCTGGTCCATTGATAATGGTTGGGATAGAACGCACGCGTCTGTTCAGGGTCCTATTTGTTATTTGCCAAAACTGGTGGGAAACAAGCCGCTGCTCAGCTACTTTGGATTTAACGGAGTGAGCATATAGCTCTCTTGCATTTTTTATTACTCTTTTACAGTGGTTGTGGCGATCCTGAAAGCAGCTCTAGTGTCAGGTCATCTATTACGTTGGTTGCTATGGAAAAATTGATTTCTGTGCGCGGTGGCAGCAGCACATTCTGGGGAGAACCATGGCTGGCTGTTGGGTTTTTGTTGGAATTTTCTGGATGGTATGAATCGGTCTATGTCTACAATTAACCATTCGATCAAGTCTGATATATAGAGGTCACATCCCTTTTAAACATGGAATGGAGAGGTAGATCAGATATGAATGTACAGAAGCTATCCCAGTCAGCCATAGAGTATCGGTATACAGTACGGTGGAGAGGTACGTCTGAAGACTTATTACATTTCAGTTTTATCTTAACTGATACAACGGAATGGTCGGAGGATCCCACAGAATATAGAACGGAACATGAACATCTCAGGGGAAGTTGAGGAGAAAAGGTCTAGAAGGCTTGCATACTGACCGGTATTATCGGGTACTGTGGTGGGCTCGCGAACAATCTGAGTGAGGTCATAGGCAATGGCAAAATCATGACAGAGCCTCCCCTCATCATCTGTCTTATTTGAGTGGGTCAGCCATTCCACGTTATGGACATTGAAGTCACCGCAAATGTGAATGTTTGCCGAGGGATGAGCAGACAGGATGTGGTCAATTTTCTCATATATACTCTTAAAAGATAGTAATTGCGCTGTTGTGAGGGCGATAGAGGGCAAATATAAATGCGGTGGTGTAAGCAAGTGCAACCCGGAAGCACATATAAGGTAAATTAGGATCTTCTTTGGAGATATCCCTGCTACAGGGGAAGCCATCTTTAATGTAGGCACATATTCCATGCCCATGACGATCTTGGGGTCAGATTTAGATGTTACGTTAGAGTATCCTTTAATTATGAACGCATCTAGTGAGGTGGTCGGCCCTATTCTAGTTTCACTGAGAAAGAATATGTCCGGTTTCGTCTCCTGTGATTGGGTTTCAACCTCTGAAAGGTTGGAATGTAGATCCCTGATGTTGGAGAAAGAGACATTGTAGTAGGGGTCTACATTGGAGGATGGGGTTCTAGGTTTATTCGTGTTTTTTTTTTGAGACATTCCATGTTGAGGATTTTGGGATTTGTGGAACAGGTCGGCATACTTGGTTAGAGCAGGGCAGAGAGGGAAAGTAAGACAGAAAAGACAGGATTGTTTTTTGTAGCACATGATAAGGTAAAGCCGTAACAATTACCCACTAGTATGGCATCGAGAGGCCCCACTACAGACTACTGCATGGTCCAGAATCCGTTCACCAAATGGCAATACAGCAGCCCTAGTACTATGCACCTACTAATAGGACAGCCTTCTTAGTGGTTAATCTAAGGTTCGGGTCTCTGACCATCAGGCGGATAACGTCAGCCCAGATGAAACGTTTACCTCCAGCACCCTTACTAATGACATGACCACAAGGATAGACATAGAAACAGAAAATTTCCGACATCTCAGACTACTGTTCACGAACTACTACCGACCTGGAAAGCAGCTTTTTCTTCACCCTTTGTCAGAAACATCACTCATTGGAAATGAGGACTGAGGGACAAAAAAGGCGAAGCGATAGTTACTGGGGCTGGCGATTACATAACCACTGTGAATTATCTACTCTCCATTAAAAAAAAATAATAAAATAAAAAAAATGGTAAGAGGGACTTATTAATATCTACTTAATATAAGTCCGTTGCTCCATTTCCGATTTAGGATGATATTTGAAGATAGTCCCCCCTCCCATATTAATGCGTGGGTGTTTTTTGCTTTATATACCTCGAGTTAGAACGTTCGAGCGTCACCTTATAATTAAAATCCAATAATGGATCTTGTAAAGTCGGGTTATTTTGCATTAATCTAGATTTGAGGAAGTCATTTAAAAACTGGTTAAGAGTAGTACCAAGCATATTTGACAGAAAAAATGTAACAAAAAAAATCTCTGTAAGGGTATTTGAAGGTGTAATCGTGAAGCAAGTGTTGCACAATCTATAACCACACCTCTCATGAATGAGTACCGTTTGATTTCAGTGAAAGGAAGAATCCGTGATGACCGAAAACAATGCCGAAATAAGCAGAGAACACATACAGTACCGGTCACTCATTTAATAATGGCCAGGCTCAACGTTGCTTAAGTTTAGTGATCTTACAAGAAGAACCGATGTGTCAACGTGATTATGGCGTAGTGATACAAAACTAAAAATTTGTTTCACTTCATAGATCTAAAATAGTTCGAGTGTATAAAATGAATAGCCATAAAGAAGCGTTGATTAAAAAGCGGGTATCAAATACGTAGAATAGAAGTAGTAGTTTGTAGTTTGTGTTATTCCGTCGGTTATTTACACAGGTGACCTTGAGCTCCACTACACCCAGGCTATCCACTTCATACAGAGGTCCAGTCCACTAGACGATTGAGGTTGGGACTAGGATAGCCTGGTGTTGGTGGCCGGTCAGGTATCTTTTCTAGCTAGATGTGCAGTTGTTTTTTGAAAGTGTCGGGGGACACTCTCCTTATATTTCTTATTGCGATTGAATGATCTCGTACAACTGTAGATGAAGCTATGGTGGATGAGGGACTTGATCCTCTGTGTAGTGGTTTTTATATAGCAAAGCCTTCCTCGCAACTGGTGGGTTATTCCTACTATTGTTGTGTTTGGGACCCTTCCTCCCAAGATTTTCCATATGTGGATGATAATATTTCATTCTCTTCGGCGTTGTTACAGCTCCTTCAGCCTCTTCCAGTGATTCATTTGGCCCACTTCACATATTTTGCTGGTGAATGTTCTTTGGGGTGCTTCTATTTTGCAGATTTCTTTTTCATTTTTGTTGCAACCACAGCTGACAGCAGTATTCCAGACTTGGGAAAACAAGGGATTTCCATATTGTGAGCATGCACTTCCTGTTCCAACATCTGAAGATTCTCAGTATCCATCCAGTTAGTTGTCTTGCGATCGCTGTAGTGTGCTCAATATATTGTGTGAAGGTGGCATCTTTGCTCATATAAACCCCTAGATCCTTCACTACTTCCTTTGATGTTATTTCTTGTTAACTACACCAGTATCCAGATTTTTCCACGAGCAGGTCTTTATTACCGTGTTGTAGTAGTTCACATTTGTCTTGTTTAAAGCATTTGTTTATTGACAGTTCTAAATTTTAAGATGAAGTATGAATGTTTGTATTGTTTACATTAATCGAACGATTGTTTTCATCTGGAGTGTTATCTGCACAACGTTTCGGTCGATTTAACTTCCGACCTTCTTCGGGTATAAAAGTTGCCATGTTTTAGAAGGAAAAAAAAGGGGAGTAGCTTTGCACTCTAAACTTTCGAATTTTTGGATCTGGTTGGAAGTAAGTTTACACGAATTATAACGATAATTTAATTATCAGGGAACCGTATGGGGCATCATTTTTTAAAAACTTATTATGATGAAATTTTTAATTAAATCCATCAACCAATTGTAAGTTCTTAAAAACATAATATTTACTAAGAGGTTGCTAGTTTCAGTATGGTTAATCGTGTGTTATCTATTTTTAAACCAGATGTAGTTGTTTTTTATTTTTTGATATGTTATCGTTATGACTGGTATGAGATAAAAAGGTGGGGAAGCAAGAAAAATGAGGGAAAAAAGGAAGGAGAGGAAATAAAAAAGTAAGCGAAGAAAAAATTCAAGTTGTTTATATGTGTGAAGAAAACACAGACATAATAAAGGGGGCAACTAAAAAGTGGGGTGACTATTTGCGATTATCTCGCTTGATAATAAAAGAAAGGAGGTGAAGAAGAAAACTTAAATGATTTCTAAATGGTTAAAAAGAAAAAAACTCTAAATAGGTGATGAAGTTTTGTTCTTGTCCTTAAAGCTCAACTGGTTTGTTAATTATTTTTTATGTATATTTGTTTATTTTTCTTTACTAGTAGCGAAAAATTTCAGATTTTTATATACAGTTTTGTCGACTTGAAAAACAAACACTGAAATTGTTTCTAACATTATTTTTAGTACTTAACTTTGAATAATGAGTTTTCCAGAAAGATTCAAGAACTTCTAACATCTTATATGTGCCGTTAAGAATGTCTGTTATCATCCTGACATTGATCGCTAGCTTCCAAGGGGAATGATTGTTGCACCTCCTGGTTCGAACAGCGGCAATACGATTGCTTACAACATTTTATCCCACGTTGTCGAAGATACTTAAACACGAAAGACTCGAGCCATTGTACGTTTTTTTTCTTTTTTCTGTTGTGCATCATTAATTCTTTCCAGAGAATTAATCGTTCGTGACATCGTTGTTTGGAAAGAAAAGTTTTGAACCATCAGTTGATTTCACTTTTTCCATTCGAACGTTCTCACTAGTAAGCAATTTTAATCAACAATCTACAAACTCAGAATCAGGTTCAAACTTAATTGACGCTACACTTTCCAATGTCTGCTGTAGCGACATTTCAATACAACAACAGCGTTGTTTCGATTTAATTGCTTCCCCACGGAGGCAAAATCAGACACAAGGCAGAAATGCAACAGTATGTGTTAGAATAAAAAGTTATACAATTACACGGGAATCCAGATCATGTAGGATAAGAGCTGAAATATATTCAATCTTGCTTTCATTTTTTTTTCTAGCTTGACTAATTAACACATGAATAGCGAACTCTGTTTTCCGTATCCAAGAAAAGAAAATGCACGTTGCTTGGAACACCGTTTCTCTTCATCTGAACATCACATCACGGATACAATCTAGAAATAAATAATCCTTCAAAATCATAGTTTTAAAGTGACTCTACACGAAAATGACTCAACGCAAAAATTCTCCATCTGTTGTTAGTATGGAGAGGAGCTGCTAACAGCACCCTTTTATGCATTAACACTGTTCAAAACCGGCTTCGAAAGCTAGTGAGCGAATTCCTATTCTACATCCTACTTACTCTTTTTCAGAGAAGAGATGTAGCGAGTCTATCTCCGCTCAATCGTTATTTTCATGGCAGGTGCTCAACTGAGCTTCCATTTGTAGAGCATTTGCAAGAGACTCTCGCTTAGTTATAAAATTTTCCCTTATTATTTTTCTTTACATAAAACTTTCCTAGAAGTGCCCGTTTGTGGAAAACAATACTGCAGGAAGGTTTCCTGGCTGACTATAACATGGCCGTTTTCAAGTCCAAGGTGAACAAGTTCCTGTTTAGCTGTCCTCTTAAATAAGCAAACACTAACCAATTACTCATAATCATGGTGTTATCTCACAAGCCAACTGACACACATTAACCCTTTTCCTTGAGTGGCCTCTAGGCCATGATAAGCGGGTACCCCTAGTAAATAAAAGTATAATCGTAGTTATGTGAAAAAAGGTGGTTTATGCACGTATGACGAGACATTGGCTTTTAACTTACGACGTATTTTGACAAAAATTAATAATTGTATTTCTATTCACACCATAATAACAAAATAAAAACAAGTATGATAATTGATTTCTTGTTACGCGCTTTCAGAATTTACAGTCTTGAATATCTGGACAAAGAATTCAAATACCTCACAAAAATTTTGAAAACCTTGCAATATCCGACATATTTCATATTGAATGCTAAGCGAAAAGCCACACAAATATTTTCCAGGATAAATAATCAAAAATCATATACACCAGACCTTTCTCTTTTACCCACACACATCAATATACAATAATTTGTAACGCACTAAACAAACTAGGCATTCCAATCATACAAACCACATCACAAACTATAAGACAAATATTAAAAACTACGAAACATCTCCAAAACAAACTATATATGTATATATACTATTCCTTGCCAAAGTTGCCATCATAGATACGTTGGTGAAACCCAGCGTAAATTAGAAAAAAAAGGCTCAGTGAACATAAAGGTGATATAAAAAATAGCAATTCTCTAAGTGCATTATTCTCTCATTCATTGCAGCATAATCACACCTTTGACTTTAAAGAAGCAAAAATAATTAAATTTATTTCAAATAAAGCGCGCCGGAGACTTCTTGAATCTGCGCTTATCGCAAATTCAAGCACAATTAAACAACGTGCAGGTTTCTATAACATAGCACCATTAATAAGTAAACTTTTATTAAAAGAACATAATTGTAGACACTGGTTAATCTTCTCACACCATTCAAACACCCTCAGTAATAATTGATACATATAATCTCAATCAATAAATTGCATAACAAAAACACACTCATTTCATTTCTGTTACAAACCTATACTTGAATTTGAAATCGTTTACGCGCGTTTCAGACGGTCTGTGATGCGTCCTCGTCAGAAATTATTTTCAAAATAATTTCTGACGAGGACGCATCACAGACCGTCTGAAACGCGCGTAAACGATTTCAATGACTTAAAAACATTATTACAATGATCCAAACATAATTCTCAATGAAAAACCAAGACACGGAATAATAAAATAATGTTAAAAATACACATGGTTGGTGACTACTCCCTTATTTAAATATACATCTTTCGTTCGTTGGAATTTATTAACCCATTTTTTATATATATATATATATATATATATATATACATAGCTCTCTCTCTCTCTCTCTCTCTCTCTCTCTCTCTATATATATATATATATATATATATATATAAATTAACACACGTTATTATACCCTAAAACCCTTTAAACATCCTAAAGAGAGTAAACGTTGGTGAATAATAATTGATATCTATACGCATTGTTAAAATATCCCACAAATCGAAAGTACCTGAATTTTATAAAGGGCTTTCACAGTTTTACCCGATTTGCATAAAACTAAACTGTATTAAATATGACCGACATTTGAACCCTTATTTTTAGCAACTGTGTTATAATGATCGCATAATTATTTTAGGAGTTTATTCTGTTCATACAAATATGTAAAGATATACACATACGTATCTTCATACAAATAGAGATTATTGCAGTAACTTGGACCCATTTATTATAAAAGAAGATACATATGTATATATCGAGTCGTGGTATTTCGATACTAAGCATAAAATTGGATTCAAGCCTCGCTTTTAAAATGATGATCTGTGAACGCTCCCTCTACAGTAAGTTTCATTTGATAGCATTGTTTGGAGAGCGATCAATCCCAAGGGCAAAAAAAGATATCAGTTCAACCGTAAGTAATGGATTTCATAGGAACACACACAACATAGCGATAGTTTTGTCTTTTGAAGCAACCAATTTCACGCAGCAATACGATTTGCGCGCGAATAACTTTAAAGCTGACTACTATAAGCAGAAAAAAAATCAAAAATAATTTCATCCATTAGTGATGTTCTAAAATACAGTAAAAAAATAGGACAGAATATATATATATATATATATATATATATATATATATATATATATATATATATATATATATATATATATATATGGTAACGTCGAGTCTTGACAAACTATGGATACTCACTGTAAGGGTGTCTGCGCATGAAAATTTTTGGCAAGAGTTGCATCATTTCCAAACATACCTCTCTTGAGTCGGCGTTGTTAAATACCATTGGCAAGTGAAGGCTCAGAACGGCTAGAAACAATGCTAAGATAAGCGGAGTGCACATACAGCGCCTAGAATTCTCAAATGGTCATCCATCTGGTACTAGCCAGACTAAACTTCGGTAAGCTGACGAGAACCAATGTGTCAACCTGATTATGCTATATATATATATATATATATATATATATATATATATATATATATATATATATATATATATATATATATATATACCATCTCTAGGGATGCCCTGTGGACTGTTTTGAGGAGGCTTGGTATGTGATTGTCTCCTTTCACTGGGGAATGGTGGTGACAGTACGATCTGGCTGTAAACAAAATGAACCATTTGAAGTGTCAAATGGAACTAAGCAAGGATGTGTCCTTGCTCCGATCCTATTTGCTCTTTTCTTTTCGGTAATGAGACATAGGTGTTGAGTATCGATCAAGTGGAGGATTATTTAACCAGCAACGGTTCAAGGCCAAAACCAAGACTTCTGTGCAGACTGTTCTTGACCTCCTTTTTGCTGATGACTGTGCTCTTTTGGCCCATAGTCTTGATGACATGCAGAACATCCTCAATAGCTTTTCTGGTGCATGTAAGGCCTTCGGTCTTACAATTAGCATAAAAAGACTGAAATTATTCACCAGCCAAAACCAAACGCCACGTCCTCTTCACAACTAGTGGTATATGTTTATGGTGAAGCTTTGAAAACAGTATCTTCTTTTGCATACCTCGGATCTGTTGTGTCTGATGATGCTAAATTTGAAAAGGACATCCAAAGTAGAATTAATAAAACTACTGAGGCATTTGGTAGGTTGCGACACAGACTCTGGAACAGCCACGATGTGTCTCTAAAAGTAAAGGTGGCAGTCTACAAATCTGTCGTTCTGCCTACTCTTCGTGAAAATCCATCGCCTCTGTCGAACGTTTTAGGCATACATACATGCATACATATACATACATACATACATACATGCAAAGAGACAGGTGAGATTTATATTATAGATTGTTATAGATTCCTTGGAAGAAAAAACGAAATTATGCTCTGAAACAGACATTATCGGCGCCATTTTGACAAGAGATACTTTTGTTTTAATTGCAGAATGTGTTCATAAATCACACGTATGATGAACAAGTCTTTTAAGGAATCTTGTAATTTCGCGGTGTCAGTATAGCACAAATATTGAACAGTTTTTCTCCTTTAAGGCGAATTGGTCGATGGAAAGTTATATTCAAGAGAAATGTCTTTGAAACGGGTTGGCGGACTACGGATGGATTGGAAATATGAAAGCTGGTATCAGTATCAGTCTAGTTTTATTTTATTGTTGGAGTCGATTTATAAGAGGTTATGATAAGGATCAGTCATTCCCACCCAGAACCAACTACACACACACACACACACACACACACACACACACACACACACACACACACACACACACACACACACACACACACACACACACACATATAGATTATTTATTTTTTATTTTACTGTTTTAAACGATAAAATATAAATTATATATATATATATATATATATATATAATTTATTTATACAAACATTGATGGCTACATATGTGCATACATGTTTCTGTAATCACCCGTTATTGGGGAGCTTACGTCTCCAGGCCAAGAATTTCCCTCGAAAACTGAAACTAACTTAAGATACAAAAACATTTTCTTATATCACTTACAAAATTAGAATCTTGTCATAGAATAGGGGTGGAGTTGGTCTGGGGGAGGATAAGCAAAGACATGGCCTCTGATCAATCCATTTATCTCAGGCTTTTATTTTTTCTCATCATTAACTTCGGTAGGGACAATTTTCATTATTATTCTTTTTATAACCTTAAAGTTAAGTATCTACTCTCCGGTGTAGCATTGTAAATTACTTGAGAAGTCCGCCAATGTGTCGCCTATAAGTAACAGTCAAACTTTAAGTGGTCAGCAGTTTCAAACAGCCACCCAGTATAAACAAAACGATATATCCGATTTTCACACACAGATATTTCGAAAGTATACATACACATACGTATTGCTTATCCTCCAATATGTCCTAAAAATAGGGGCGATATTTCTTAGAGAAAACTAATTCCTTGATCTCCTTGTAGGGACGCTAATACCGAATATTTTATTATCGCTAAAAAGTCACCAACACCAACACCACCACCAACACTAGCAATATATATATATATATATATATATATATATATATGTAAACATAATTGAATATTGTAAATTCAAATTTACTGTATATTTATTGTTGGACATGATACTCAAATAAATATTAAGATTTCCTCTATGAATTTACAACAGCTTTTGGCTTGTTTTTACTTCTTCATTTTATATATACATACGAGAGTCGTTCCAAAAGTAAGGCCTCCTATTTATAACTAAAAAAACCTTAATCGTTGAAGAGCTACGAAGGTGGGAGTGGTACCTCAAATATTAGCGATCTTTTGTTTTCCAGAATTTATTTTTCTACATAATCACCACCATTCTAAATAAACTTTTGCCAGCCTCTTTTGAGGTCTCAGTCATAATAGCCCGAAGCGCACTTTGTCATTCATATCTGTATCGCCACTCCACAAACCCGCCGTCTGAATGTTTGACACCAACTGCAACATAAAAGTTCAGCACGCGCCAGTGAATGTGGATCGGTTCAATTTTTTCTTCATGGAGGAATTCAATGTCGCGTCTCTGCTTCTGACCCACGTCTATACAAGGATTGCTTCCTGAGAGTCTAAAACCATCAATATCTTCAACAGAGAGATGAAACTTTCAGGTCATGAATGCATAAGTTCAGTCATCATAACAATGCAATTTGATCTATTCAGGCGAAATAAAATAGGAGGCATTACTTTTGGAACTCTTTTCGTATTTTAATTTTTATTATGTGTATTTATAAGTTAATTTTTATTCTTATTTAATTATTATCGGCGTTGCGATCAAATTAGTTGGTTTAATTTATTTAGTTAAAGAGACACACGTTTGTGTTTACTTTGCAGCATCAATATCCGTTTTGTGACTAAAATGCTTTTTTCGATTACCGATTGCAAATTGTTTGCATTTATTCTTAAACTTATTAAAGTACCGTTTAATTTATTTTTCTTACAGAAAAAAGTCTGCGCCATCTCTTCCTATAGAGCAAGGTCATTATGGCATCCCAGAACAAAGTTCGTGGGTAAAACAATGGGCTTTTATGCTAGAAGGAACGGTTTATTACATCAAGTTCCGTGAGTATTTGTCAAACGATTTCTTCACAATTTTATTTATCTTAGAGGTTGAATTTTACGTGATCGAATCAGAGACAACTTTTCTAATGTAAATAAATAAATAAAGCGGAAGACAGATAAATGTTGGATATAGAGACGCGGCGACGCACATTTGAAAGCAGAGGTGTGTACACACGAAAATTTCAGATTGAGTTGATCTATATTTTTGTGTCCTAAAAAAATTATCACGAAAAGAAAGAACTGTTTACATTCCAAGATCAGAAGTTATAAAATTGCGCAATGCAAAATAGAAAAGTAGAATGTGGTATCTTTATGCTTACAATTCCAGGAATGTAAATTTATGACTATATAAGAGAAAAATAAACAACAGAAAACAGAAGAGAGAAAATACATCTGGACACGTCTCCGTCCTTGAACCACATATCAACCAACATCACACAACTAAGGTCTCTCTCTCTCTCTCTCTCTCTCTCTCTGTTTCAATGAACAAGAAGCTTAATTGTATATAAACCTACTTTGATAAATTTGGATAGCGACAAAGAGTTGTCAGTTTTTGAAGTGCCACATAGAAGAAAATATATTCTACAACGCAACATAAAAATAAAAATGTAAACCTGGTGTCTGGTTCACAAATCATTCAAAAATAAATGTTTCTCTGATACAAAAAGTGAGTAAATATTTAAGGAAATACGTAATAAAGAGATTCGTTAAGCATTTCTATTACCGACATAAATTATTTAACACTGGCGGGAAGGTTTTTCTTATTTATTTGTACTCCTGGTCGAATAATTAAAATTTTGTATATCTTCGTTACAGGTTTAAAAGTTTTTTTTTTAATGTTTGAGAAAAAACTTTTCAACTTAAAAGATTTTTATTTTATATATATACATACTAGCACGGGTGCCCGGCGTTGCCCGGGGTTGCCCGGGTATTTGGAGGTGTATGTTGAGCAAAAAAAAACAAACAAAAAAAAGGTCAATTTTTTAAAACTTTGATCCCTATTATGACCCTTTAAAATTTATTGTTTTGGGCTCAAATAAAGTTATTAAGTTAGATCCATGTCCAAGGAACCTATATCTCAAATTTCAAGTGTGTAGACCCGAAATTGTCGGAAGATTTTGATAGAGTTCTCAAAGGTACAAATCGTTGAACTTTGACTCCTTAATCGCCAAATTTCTGGCCGAAAACCGATCACATAGATTTTCCCAAATCTCAGTACCCTGTATATCAAATTTCGAGTCTGTAGACTAAAAATTGACAGAGTTATTTCGTAGGGAAATGTACACACACAGACACACAGACACACAGACAGACACTTTCACTTATATATATATATATATATATATATATATATATATATATATATATATATAGTAATTTATAAAATATATATATATATTATATATTTTATAAATTACTAACTAGCTCTACCTACGTATTGAGCACTTTTGAAGTAAATACTTAAAGTTTACGCATAAATCTATACTTTCGTATATTAAATTTATGTGAATAAATGAAGTAGTTATATATATATATATATATATATATATATATATATATATATATAAAGAGAGAGAGAGAGAGAGAGGGGAGGAGGGTGGAGAGAGATAAAGTGAGAAAGTAAGAGAATTTGAAATAAAAGATTCATAAAAATATTCATCTCTAATATAATATAATAGAACAGTTTATACAGTTACTACTTAAGCGTGTTTCATACCCTCGAAAAAGTTCCAGCAACAACCTAACAGCCAGCCATGGTTCTCTCCAGAATGTGCTGCTGCCATTGCGCACAGAAATCACTTTTTCCACTGCTTCCAACGTAATAGATGTATGGAAACTAAAGCCGCTTTCAGGACTGTCAGCAACCATTGTAAGAAAGTAATAAAGAACGCTAGAGAGTTGTATGCTCAGTCTGTCAAGTCCAAAGTAGCTGAGCAGCGGCTTGGTTCCCACCAGTTTTGGCAAATAGCAAACAGAATCCTGAACAGAAGCTTCTCTCTTTACATCATCAACATTCTGATCCACATCTGGCATCAATTGAAATGAATAGCTCTTGTCTTCAGGAGGCCTCAAGTTTTGACAAGCTTCTGGGCTTGACCATTACTCCTGATCTTAAATGGAACACGTACATCAAATCTGTTGCCAAGGCCGCTGGAAAAATGGCGGGATCTTTCTATCAATCTAGTAGATATCTCACTGCTGATGCAATTCTCTATCTATATAAGAGCCAGGTACGTCCAAGGATGGAATACCGTTGCCACATCTGGGCAGGAGCTGCTAGAAAGGACTTGTCCTGCCTTGATAGAGTTCAAAATAGACTTCGTAGCCTCGTAGGAGATGTCCTTTTCTCTTCCCTGCAATAGAAGAGATGTTGCGAGTTTGTCTCTGATGTATCGTTATTTTCATGGAAAGTGTTCGACTGAGCTTCAGTCTATGATCCCGCCTCGCCAAAATTTCACAAGAAACACTCGTCTGGCTGAAAACACTATCAATAATTTCCCCCACTCTTTATCTGTGCCTAAACCTAAACGTAGATTCCATGAACAAATCTTCTTTCTTAGAACTGCACGCCTGTGGAATTGTCTTCCGTTTTCCTGCTTTCCGGCTGACTACAATATGGTTGTCTTCAAGTCTAACGTAAACAAGTTCTTAATGAGCCGTTCCATATAAATTAACAAATTTACCGAATTTCCATTACTAATGATTACTATATTGTCCAATTTCTACTATACACTCTTTAACCCTTATCCTCGAGTGGCCTCTTGGCCTTGATAATGTGGTGATGTCTGTGTAAAAAAACAAAAAACAAAACAAAAAAAACAATACATTCTCGTTGATTAGATAAAACTTCAGTTCAGAATTACGTGCCGGTTTCCAAATTCAACATAAAGATTCTCGAGTTCGAAAATATGTATCTGAAGAAAATCGAAAGTTTTTGAAACCAAAAAAAAAAAAAAAACCAACAAAAAAAAAAAACCCAACCCGAATCAGAATAGATATCGGAATCATCCAAAAAATACATAAGAACATAATTTTGCTTGAAGCATTCGAAGTTCAGTTTAGTGGTTCGGAAAGATTAGGCTAAACGTTGTTTATATTATAAAGATTCGCCGTCCAGCCTCGCGGTGGGAATAGAGTGTTTGGAAAGCCAATCAAAACATTTCTCGCGGTCATTCCAACAACAACAACAACAATTAATGAAATCAATTTGCTCTGCATCAGATTCGCCGGCTCTGGGAAATAGATTACATTTCCATGAATTCGAAACTGTTCATTATCTCCAAACGAACAGCGGTGTCTCATTCCAATTCTGCGCAACGGAAGAATTCTGCTCTCGCCGACTGGCTTATTCGTGACGGCTCTTTTTCACTCATCAAATAAAACGAGAAATTAAGCACGCGATAATGATTTCAGGTTATTTAAAGCTACTTTTTCTTGAATAATCCATTGCATTTCCGGTATTGAATGATGATCATCAACGAATGTTTCACTCCTATATTCTTATTGTCATCGAAATCGGTAAAATCACCCATTTTCAATTAAATCGATTGATTGCATGCTCTACTTGGGAATCCATCGTGTTGTACCGGGAAAAAGCTTCATATGTTCCCCGCAGTCTTAGTTCACAATACGTTGTAGTTTACATTGCACCGTAGAGAACTTACTGTTGTTTTCTTAAATTAATTTTTATGTACAGTAGCTTGCATTAAAGTTTAAAATGCAAAAGTCAGGTATCATGGTTCAATTGTGCTCTAAGCAGAAACATTCATTTCGAACGCGACCCTGTCATATAAAAGAACCTACTGATTATTTTATATGTCTGGCCTTACTGTCTTACTGGTGGTTATGGCTTGAATTTAAATTTAAGATTTAAAATCAAGTATCATGGTGCAATTGTGCTTTAAACAGAAACATTCATTTCGAATACTCATTTGTCATATCAAATAACGTGCTGTTGATTTTATATGTTGGGTTTTCAAGTTTATGTGGTAATAAAATTTCTTAAGTGCACTTGTAATGTTAGGCTGTGTAAGGTGTTAACTTTGGTCAAAATAGTCTGTTATTTCTTTCATCGGATTATTTCGATTATCAATTATCGATACTTATCGAAGACATTCCGATATAAATCTTATCTAAGAACACAGCCAAACACATGAAATACCTTTGTGCGAAATTTCATAAAAATCGACCCAGCTGTTTTTGAGTCTACAAGCAACGAACTCACACATAGACACACAGAGACAAACACACAGAAGAAGTTATTTTTATATAATAGTACAGGCAGCGTTATATAACGTCAATGTTTTTCATGTTTTACAGAAATACATGTTAAGAGTTCGAACATTCGAATAAGTTTCAATAAGGCTTACATTTTTCAAGTAATCTAAAGATGTCACAATTTTACTTCGTTTTAATACAAACACGTTTAATAATTATTAAATTATAATTGTTACGAATCGTGTGAGAATGGTATCTTCTACCAGTATTTAATTTTTGACTTTTGAGCGAATATTAAGGGTTCTCATGTAACCTCATTATCTTTAATTACCAGCTCAACAGAGTGGACACGCGATTTGTTTCGATCCAAAACACGCCTTAAAATATGTTAAAACAAACAAAAACAAACTTATCCATGTAGGTAGAAGAGTAAGTTTATTATATATATATATATATATATATATATATATGTGTGTGTGTGTGTGTGTGTATGTGTATGTGTGTGTGTGTGTGTTATTTATTTTTACATATTTTTGTTGACTCCTTTCTGTGTTCTATGAAGTACAGTTAAACATACTCAACACATTTTATAACAGAGAGAGAGAGAGAGAGAGAGAGAGAGAGAGAGAGAGAGAGAGAGAAAGAGTGAGAGAGAGAAAGAAAGAGAGAGAGAGAAAGAAAAAGAGAGAGAGAAAGAGTGAGAGAGAGTGAGAGAGAGAGAGAGAATATGTTCTGAAAATCACGTTTCTTCTACAGGATGTTAAATAGATTCTTTACTTTTGATGATATCTTTCTGTAATTTTAAAACAATCTAGCTAAGGCATTGGGATATTTAAAATAAAAATGCAAATTCAAACGATCTTTATTTATGAAAAATATCTGTTAAATGGTGTCCATTTTCAGCTTCACATATTTGTGCTCTTTCCAAAACATTATTCATGACAGATTACAGAATCTCTGAATTGAGATTTAACTCCCTTACCTCGTTCCTGATATTTTCCTTAAATTCTTGCAGGCTTTAGGGTGTCCAAAAAGTCATTGCAGACTTTTGAAACCGCTGACAGGCCTTTAATTTGAAAATAAAATAATTTTGTCAATAATTACTCACGATTTTATTTCATATGAACTCGTTTTCTTTTTAGTCGGCTAGTTTCGTGTTTCGTTTCAGTTTCATTCAGTTCTAGTTTTTACGTAAAACCCAACATCAGGCGGGCATTTTGATTGACGAACAAGATCTTTAACGATTATTCTTGCTTTGCTTTTTCATGTCGTTTAATAAGAAAAGGAACCATTAATAACTTTACCTGATTTTATCGATAATGTTTCATTGCTTTTGTGTGGGTTTGCTAATCATATGCTTTCTATTTTAATATAGTTAAATAGTTTCACCCAGGATATGGTTAAATAATGCCGATTAGGCTTGATATTTATAATTAGGATAAACAATTCCTTTCCATGGTTACATCTAAACAAAAATGCTCTTATAATGCCAAAAGACACACCTATTAGTGTCTCAACTGGCATACAAGACGCTCTTCAACAACTCTTACTTTTTCCAACATCTCCACACAAGAAGAATCAATAAATAATGAAATAAATAAATAAAACAGCATTGAAACGACCGCAAACATACAAAGTTGATTATTTTATTCTCTTTCCTATTATAAAAGAACACTTAATTACCCACTTAACTAATTAAAATAACAATTCAGAATAATTCATTTGTGGTTATCGAATATAAGTCTAAATGGTAATTTTGTCTCACTTATGTTATTGCCATTTGTCTATTTGAAATATAGCTGTGTATGTACAGTGTGGAACTATAAAAGTATCGCCCTAAAGAAAACAAACACTACAGCTTTATTTGAAAACTTTTTTTGAAAAAAATCAATTCAGATAACTTGATTATGTAGTAGAGCTGACATCTATTCAATGTAGCCGCATTCAGCCTCAATAACCATTTCAATACGGGTTCGGAATTTGGAGCATACCTTTTCCACAAGCGCCAGTGGGAGCTCGGCGAATACTCGGCGGATGACGGCGATCAGGCTGGCTTTGGTGTTGTGGAAGTCATGTTCGTGATGTTCTCGACGTATGACCAAACGAAGTAGTCCAGCGTGTTCAGATCGGAGAAAGAGGGTGGGGGTCAGTGAGAGAAGGGTACAAAATCGTAGCACTCTTTCTGAAGCCAAGTCTAGGTCAGGTCTCTTTGGACTTGTGGGCCGGCACCGAGTCCTGTTGCCACATACAGGGTCTGCCAGCGGCCACCTGATTGCACCACTAGATCACCACACTCGTCAGCACATCTAGGTACACTTTCAAGCCTTCACTTAATACCGCATCAAAGACTACAACCGTATCCGGTCACGTAAATGTTATTCATGGCAATCAAGCGGCGCATCTTGAGGGTGCTGCAAATGGTCCCGTTTGTCATGACTTGGATCGGTAGAGAACATGAGTTGTACAGCAGCGTATCTCCGATTTCGCGCGTTGAACATTGTGTCACTTTCAGGCAAGATAGAAGGTTCCTATCGCTCTTAGAATTTGTAGACAATTGCTCAACTAGTACATAGTCTACAATAACAACAACAAAAAAAACAAAGAGAAAAAAACGGTTTTTATCAAACGGAAATGGAATCATGTCGTTTTTTCTATGGCGACAATACTACTGTTCCACTTTGTATGTATACTTACATTTCACATTGCATAGTTCTTTTAAGCCGCCCTTTGTCTTTATTTTTTCGACAAGAGCAAACACGATGATAAAAAGGATGACTAACCACTTAAAGATTGATTGCCCTTTTCTTTGATGTAAGTAAGTTTACGATCTCAGGCAATATGAAATAGAACTCATTCGTGACTTCTTTGTCAGAGTTGCCACACATGAGCAAATGTGGAGCCTTCGTTCAATTCTATTGATTTAGTTTTCACAATATCATCACACTTGTCCCAAGGATTTTTTGTTTTGTAAGGTGGTCGTCCTTGGAAATGAAAGTCAAAACGAAATCTTTAGAATAACGTATACATGCATTCGCAACAAAAACAAAAAAAGGAAACATGCAACAACTTGTGTCCATAAAAATCGAACTTCTTAATAACCGATTCGATTTCCAATCGGTGCATCTGATATTCATGACTTGACTTGTTTTATCATTATTGACTTTTAGGAGGTTGTGAAATCGAACAATGTTTGGTTCTCTCATTGCATTGTTCAGGAAAATAGGCTTAATAAACAAATCTTTTAAGATAAACATAAGCATGTATTATATTGAGTAAACAATGGCTATCAACAGATTTGGTTTATTAACGCATTAATCCTCTACTCTAATAAAGACCAAAAGGTATTTCTGTATATGTGTGTGCGTGTGTGTAAATATATGCATAGGCATGTATATATATTTGTATATATGTATGTTTATATATATATATATATATATATATATATATATATATATATATATATATATATAAATGTTGATCAATTTTTCACTTTTCTCAGAATATTAAAAAATGGAACTTACCGAAAGTTGCGTTTAAACTTATTAAGTACTCATGCAAAAAATTAGATCAAATGCTTGAGCAATTTTTTGCGCGTTCTGTATCAAAGTCGTAGACAAAAATATACTGAAAATTCTTCGTTTTTGCAAGGTTTGTCTTGAATATTCGTGTGAATACCCAAAATATCAGTATTTCAAATCAGGAGATGTCTTTTTATTCTATAAAAATAATATTAATATAACAAATCATAAATAATCATCAAATTGAAAATCTGCTCCCCCCCCTCTTTTCATTTTTTTTACTTTGAGGGTCACCACTTATCAAGGCTTTGTGGCAACTCTAAGATAAGGGTTAACTATTAAGTAGAAGTTTTGCATTCTGTTAAGACAAGAAAGAGTATTCTTTGGAGCTCGAATCCAGATATGGCAGCAGTACTCTCTCTCTTAGAACATATTTGAGGATGGCGGCGGGAGTGAGATACTTCCTTGAATAGTTAGGGATCTGATGTAGGTATTTCATTCAGATCCAGGGTAAAAGTGAGTCCCAGAAGTCTGTCAAAACAGGGTACTTCATCAAGGCAAGAGATGTTTATCTCAATTGGGGTAAACTGGGGATATAAGCGTTAGTGGTTAACAGATAGCAGTTTGGTTTTGGATGTATTAAAGCTGACCAGCAATTCCTTACCCCATTGCAGCACAAGGTCAGAGGAGAGAGAATAAGAAAACTTCAGATCTTTTTCGGCTTTTGTAGTGTTGCCATAGATGGTAATATTGTCTGCAGAGATGTCGACAAATGATTGGAGACTATGGTTTTTGAGGTCCTTGATAAAGATAAGGAAGAGTTGGGCACAATATAGATCTGAGGCATGTCAGCATTAATATTGTATCCTACGTATTTCTGTACATTAACGACCACTTTAATAGACCCATCAGAGTGAAAGGATTTCATGCTTGAGAGGACATTTCCAGCTATTCCATAGCTAGAAATTTTATGAAGTAAACCTCTGTGTCAGACCCCATCAAATGCCTTAGAAATACTAAGAGCTACCGCTCTAAAAATGAACCCTTCGTCAATAAATTCACTGATTCTGTGTGATATCACAATTAGCACATCAGCTGTTGATCTCAGAGTGGACACCATATTGCATGCCACTGAAAAGATTATTTTTGTTGAGATGATTGAAAAGTTCTCCATTTATCATAGAGTTTCATTAGCAAACTGTATTTTCATGTTATGAATTAAGCAGTAATATTTCAATATCTTAAAATTGATTTTATCTGTTATAAGTAAAAATATAACAAACAAACAAATAAGGAAAAGAGAAACATTATTTTGATAGAGCTTAATATATAGAGTAAAATTGCTCCATATAATAGCCCTTAGACAAAAATGACGGTCCCAATTTCTGACTCCAAACTTTGGCTGTGATGTGTCGATGTCCTGATTCAAAACCATATACAACTTGTGATGCTTCCGTTGTTAACTTGACTGCCGTTCCACCCCTGAGAATGTGATGGCAAATCTGGCAAGTCAAGCTTCTTTCCATTAAATAATGATTCTCGAAGTTCAGAATCAAAAAAATCTTTCGTCATTGGTGGTTTAAAAATACCACACAATGTCAAATCTATTAATTGTGTCTAATGAGTCGCATCAAAATTAATATTTGGTATTCTTTTTAATCGTTTCTTGGTTAACTCCCCGCTCCTGAAAGGATATAAAAAATAATTGAATATTAAAAAATTCAATGTGTACTGCTTTAACAATTATGGTCAAATTAGATAAAATCTTAAAAATGTTTATATAAATTAGAATAAATAATTGAGTCATTGATATATGAATAAACGTTTACTTACCTAATGGCCAAAATTCTTTTTAAAGCTTCTTCTCTTACTTCAACTTCCTCAGATTTGACCATTGAATATAGAATGTTTTCAGGCAGTAAACAAAATGCATTACCTTATATGTTTTTTTAATGCGATCTGCTGTTGTCATGAGGCTGCTCCTTTATCTTCTGGGTCATATTAAAATATGCAATTGCTGATTGTAGAAGTTGTTATTTTTTTTTAATTTCACACCAACAAATGTCATATACATTTACAATAAAAAATTTTAACCTCTGGAGTTTTGTTGTGAACTTTTGTAGGTATGCACCACGAGGCAATAAACACATGAGCCTGATGGCTAAAGTTAGCCATCTTGCCTGATTTAGAGGACCAATTTTCCACGAAGCATATCTAGAGTCAACCTTACCTCTAGAAATAATTACTGTGTATTCATACAGTAATCTTTGGTCACAACTGAGATCATTTATTTCATCAATTTTCAAAATTGAATCCAGAGGACTGCTAATAGTGGAAAATAATATTTGGGATAAATCATAACAATCATTTGAGCATAATTTCCCCAGGGCCCGCTGAATGTTGTAGGGCCTTTTGTGCAACCATCCATGTTTTTAAAAAGAGCCCTGAAAAGTAGTTCGTTATAGTGCAAAGAGCAACCAATTATATGAAGATTTAAAAAAAAAATTTCTCTAAAATTGCCACCATTCCACCTTCATAACTTGTGTTGGCATCACTGTTGTCAACAAGGATGGCCTTGATTGTGTTTTAACATCCATCACATGCTTTGCATGAACAACATCTGTTGCACCATTGTTAGGAATAACTCTGTGTATCACATATTTACTTTCATATGGTGTCTCTATTTTAAAAGTTAAATGGTGTCCTGGTCCCTTAGTTTTTTTTCATAGTTTTCTGTCCATTTTCCTCCACAATTTCTCTATAAAACAATGTATCCTTATCCACTCTCTCATCAGTATCCTGATGATGTCCCCTAAAATATGGACGAAACGTTGATTAGCATTTATTAATTTTAGGTTTTCCTTCTCATTCACATAACATCAACCATCGTTTGTATTTTATTTTTCTCACACTCACACACACACACACACGTACATATATACATGTATATATATATATATATATATATATATATATATATATATATATATATATATATATATATACACGCATATATATATGTATATATATATATGTGTGTGTATATGTATATATATATATTTGTGTGTGTGAGTATGTGTGTATATATATGCATATATATGAGTTTGTATATATATGTGTACATATGCGTGTTTGTTTTGTTTGGGTCATATATATATATATATATATATATATATATATATATATATATATATATTGCCAGTTACATATATATATATACTAGAAGAATTTCATTTCAAATGATAGAGGTAATGGACTACAGGTCCAGTAGTCATGAAACCATCTTCCCTGGCATTACCTCATTCGTGGCGGATAATTAATATCTGTTTTGTTGTCATGAAATCATCATTTGACTTCAACATATTGGGTGACGGGTTTGGTGTGATAACGTACGTCAGCAAACTTAACGCTTACGTTATGTATTTAAGCCAAAATATTATTGCTGTTGCTAACAATAGTAGTAATAATAATCATAATAATAATAATGATAATGATAATGGTAATAATAGTTTTAGTATTGATAATACAGTACTTGTGATGATGATGATAGTATTAGTATTGATAATACAGTACTTGTGATGATGATGATGATGATGATGATGATGATGATGATGATGATGATGACCAAAAATATAGAATGAAACGGTTATTTCCTGTTCAGAAGGCGTTCAAAAGAAATGATTCTGCGTTGCATGCGTAGACAGAAATGGACAAACTGAGCGAATCCGGTTGTCAGTCGATCAGCAGTCGACATCAGTGACACTCAAACAACTACGGATCAATTCTGATTGACCGCGACAGAAGCTTTTGTGCAATGACGCAACCCAGCGTTTTTTTTTATTTTTATTTTATTTCTTTTTTTTTAAAGTGTGAACGTCTTTAGTTTCTAAACCTACGATTGGCTGTAACAAAAGTTATGTATAAAAATTCTTATTCAATTTAGTATTTTACTAAAACATTGCCTCGATAAAGGAAATAAAAGGAAAGCTTTTTAGATGATACATGAAGGGTAACTACGGATTAAACCACTAGTGTCCCACTCATAGACAGGGTTGAAAAAGAATTTCAAATATAATGCACTGAATACGGCAGGCTAGGGGCTGTCAGTAACCTTAGATATATTTAAGGCTTTTGACAGGGTATGGCACGATGATGGTTTTTTTTTTCATGAAAATCAGATTTTATGGTATTACTGGATAAATACTTAACATAATTAAATCCTTCTTAAATAAGAGACAAATCCAGGTTGTCCTCGATGGTCGTATGTCCAGACAATATGATATAAATGCGGGTGTAACTCAGAGGTCGATCCTTGGACATTTATTATTCCTGATATTCATAAATGACCTCCCTGATGAAATAGTCTATGAGATGACAACACGAACTCTATAACAGGCAGAAGGGGCAAACAAATAAACACATATCCAAAGCAATGGTGGAAACCCTAGAGGAAGGTCTCCAGTCCGTAGTTGAATAGAGTCAAAAATGGATAGTAACGTTCAATGCTGCCAAAACTAAGCTTTAATAATTACAAGAAACTTTTTCAACCACCAATAGCTATGACTAAAGCTACATTACCTAAAAGTACTTCGTTCGAACTCCTTGGTTTAACGTTCGCAGTAAACATGAGTTGGAACAGATACACCGAGAGCATTGCCAAGGCTGTTGTGAAGAAGGTGGGTACTCTCTACCGTGCTAGAAAGTTACTTACGCCTGAAAGTATCCTGTACCTCTACAAGGCCATTATTCACCCATGTATGGAGTATATTTGGGCTGGTACATCTGCTATTAGTCTTTCACTCCTGGACAGGGTCGTCAACCTGATAGGTCCTGAACTGTCATCTAAGCTTCAACCTCTGCCCCATCGACGAAATGTTGCATCCCTCTGCCTGTTTTACAAGTATTCTAATGGAGAATGCTCCGCCGAACTACAAGTCCTGTACCCCCTCGACGTAAATACCCACTACAAACCAACAAGCAGCAAAATCCCACCCCTACACAGTAAAGATCCATAGATGTACGAAAGCCTTCTACTTGAATAGATTCTTCCCCAAAACTGTTAGACTTTAGAATTCCCTTCTGGGTTCTTGTTTCGCCAACTATACTCACATGAAGAAGTTCAAGTGTAATGTGAACAGACATCTTGCTGCTCAACTCCCTACATAGTATCCCTTCAACTAATGTCCTTGATGGTAGCCCCCTACATCAAAGTGGCACTGGTTCTTGTTTGGGGTGAAAATGTAATAAAAAATAGTTCCCGCACTACCAGCCAAGCTCTATCCTCTGTCCCATCGCCGCACTGTTGCATTTTTGTGACTGTTTTGCAAGTACAATGGCATGTGTTCTGATGAAAACATAGCACGTGTCTCTTTCGATGTATATAAACCCGATCACATTGAATCATGAAAACTGAAACGGTATAATTGTAAGTTAACACTCCTATGGTTCTGCCTTCCGCTACTTTTTTTTTTTCATATATGTTACCATAAACTGGCGCCACACCAAATCAGTGAGGGTCAAGAACGATGGAAAGTCTGAGGAGAGAAAGCACTAGCGAGATCTTCGCTGAATGAGTGCAAAGAGAACTCGGACCTTAGGGAGGCTTATTTGCCAAACAAATTCTAGTGAAGCTCAATGGTCGCTGCCAACGAGAAATCAACGGTAATTTGCTGCTGCAATAACACAAATTCGTCTGCAAATGTTATCGAAAAAGGATGTAGTGTAGTGGAAATATGGGGAGACTTGTTGCCACTTAGATTCCAGATAAGTTGTTCTCAAAGAGAAATCTTTGATAATGACCTGTGTGACTACTCCTAGTGAGTAAATATAACAATAATAATAAGGGTGATGCCAAATCGTCGAGAAGGGTCAAGCAGGAAGAAAAGACCGAGGAGAGAGCGCTGACCAGACCTCCGTTGGACAAGGGCGAAGAGAACTGGGACCTTGGGGACGCTTATTGCCACTAAAATTCCAGTGGAGACCAATGGCTGCTGCCAGCGAGAAATCAACGGTAAGCAGCTGTTGCGATAACGCAAATTTATTTGCAAATGTTATCGAAAGAGGTGGAGAGTATTGGAAATCTGGGAGGCTTATCACATGGACTCCAGAGAAACACCATATCGGTTGTTGTCAGTCAGCAATCTCTGATGATGACATGCGGGAGGACTCCTAGTGACTACTACTACTACTACTACTACTACTACTACTACTACTACTACTACTACTACTACTACTAAACTCCTGTTTAGAGAGAGATACTTACTTTTACATTATTTTCATATTCTTTTCGAACGAATCACAATTTATCAAGGGTAAAAGCCACTTGAGGATAAGAATTAATCAGGGGGATAGTTTAATAATGAAGAATAGTATGAGAGGATTGAAACTGCTGAATGTAATAGACAAAATCTGATTGCATACGAGGAGGGGTTTTTACTTGTATTTTATGACATTTGATTTGAAGAGGGTAACATTGTAGTCTGCATAGAAACAGCCATTGTAATGTGTTATACAGTTGAGAAGTTCTTTGAGAAAAAAACTCTATTCTTAGAAATTCCGCCTGTTGCTACGAACATGAAAGAAGAAAGGAATGTTTTTTTACTCTTGTTTTTTTTTTACTATTGTTTTCTGTAATGTTTAGATATGTTACTATTTGCGAGATGATAATTACGTCGCTACTGTTTATTTTACTTGAAATTTAATGTTTTTTTTTCGTTATTAGCATATATGAAATGTGCTTCTGAAAACAAAAAAACAAAAAAAAAAGCAGATAAAAATTGCTCGACAATACCCTTATATAGTTGAAAGCTTGCGCATTCATATCTTTAAGGTAAATAAAGAATTTGGTGGTACTCATTCAGATTGGCACTTATGGCACATTTAAAATTAAAGAAAATACAGAAATATCTGTATGATGTACGTAACAATCACAGGACAAAGATGTAATATTCCAAAAGTCACGTAATTTGATCAAGTAGTTTATTTTTATTCAAGAAAATCAAACTTGACTCTGTGTCTGCGAGGTTAAAAAAAAATGGCTACAACGAATCGGCGGACAAGGGGAGACAACCCTAATATACGTGGAAACTATTAAAACAATCACTAATTATCTCCACTTATCATGTTCTCTAATAAAACATGGCCTCGTCTGTCAAGTATCCGTATAAAATGGCAAATTTTTTATTCATAAATTTTTTAAAAAAAGAAACACAAAAAAAAAAAACACTGGATCAATTTTTGTGATTTTTGTAATATAATATATTCATTCCATTACAAGTAGATACAATATAAAAGTTTTTCTTCATTTTTTTTTGTTTATCCTTATAAGTGCCAATCTGAATGAATACTGAATTTGTTTTGAAGGAAAAACAGAAAATAATATCGTTTTAGGTTTTCCTGAATTTCTAATAACATCTCAAATTTCAAACGATATTCTAATATTAATTTATTAATAATTTTTATTTTATTTCTTTTTATTTTTCAGATCTTGGAACTTTAACAGTAAACTGCAACGGACGGGAACTCGATACTATTGTAAGTTTCCATTCACGGGGTAATCCACACACACACACACACACACACACACACACACACACACACACACACACACACACACACGCACACACACATACGAGAGTAGGTTGATTATGTGACAACGCCTGATGGTTGGTTTTTGATTGAGCTAGACAGTCGCAAAATATTTCTAACTTCTACCATAAATTGTAAAAAAAAAATAATCAAATTTTTTCCATTTCTTAGACATTATTACGTTATAACTTAAAATGACAATTGAGCTCATTTACAATCCATAAAAATGAAGTCAATATGGGTAAATAATTATATTATCGAAATGTTTGCGCGAATTCATAAAAAAAGATAAAACACAACTATCAGGAAATAAGATAAAGTTATTAATTCCAGTCGTAAACACACGCAATTAAGTTTCTAAACGAGGAATCTTTGAGGTCTAGGGGCCGTAACTCAGTATGACTAAATTATTGGCGCCGTATAAAAGCGATCTAGAAAAAAAAGGAAAAAGCGACGTTGAGCTCAGCCAGTATTAAACAGATAACCATTTAGGACCATATTAGGCGTTGTATATTATTTCTTTTGGCTCGAATTTCCATTTGGCTGGGGACCATATGTGAATTTGATATTCCCTTAAAACTTCCCCTTCCATGCGAATAATACAGCAGGCATTACCGGAATTATTATTATTATTATTGTTATTATTATTATTGTTGTTGTTTTTGTTATTATTATTATTATTGTTGTTGTTGTTATTATTATTGTTGATGTTGTTATTATTATTGTTGATGTTGTTATTGTTGTTGTTGTTGTTAACAACAACAACAACAATAATAATAATAATAATAATAATAATAATAATAATAATAATAATAATAATAATAATTGGACCAAAAGGAATACAAGAACAGACACGACCAAGTGGGAAGGGTAGTACACTGGGAATTATGCAAACAACTGCCTCTCGAACGCACAGACAAGTTGTACAAACATAAGCCGGCAACAGTACTTGAAAACGAGAATCACAAAGTCCTATGGGACATGGACAAACAAACTGATGTACTCATCCAAGCAAGAAGACCGGATGTCGTAATAATTAACAAGAAAGAAAAATCCTGTCAAATCGTAGACTTTACTGTTCCAGCTGACCACAGGATAAATATCAAAGAAAAAGAGAAACGCAGCAAATACACAGAGCTAGCCAGAGAGCTGAAAGGGATATGGAAGATGAAGAAAATCAAGATAATATCCATAATAGTAGGAACACTAAAAACAATCCCGAAAAACTTCGAAAAAAGAATGGGAGAAATTGGAATCAAAGGAATGACTGGAAAAATACAGCAAGCAACAATAATGAAAACAGCTGAAATATTAAGGAAAACCCTTGAATGTTGTAACTAACGTACAGGAGCAACAAGTGCGTGCCAGACAAACTGCTGCAAAGGCAAAACATGAAACACTACATGGAACCAAGAACACTGAAACCGAATATCCATAAGTTCTCTAACCCAACACTACCCCATTGCCACATCACTGCCCCCCCCAAAAAAAAAAGAGCGAGACCAAATAACCAAGTAGAGCCCAGGAGGAACTGACCAGACCTCAGCCGAATAAGTGTGAAGAGAACTGGGACCTTGGAGAGGCTTATTGCCACTCAAATCCCAGCAAAGACCAATAGCTGCTGTCAACGAGAAATCAATGGCAAGCAGCTGTTGCGATAATGCAAATTTATTTGCAAATGTTATCGAAAGAGGGGGAGAGTATTGGAAACCTGGGGAGACTTGTCACTCAGCTTCCAGGGAACACCACAGGCTGTTTTCAGGGAAAGATATCTGAAGACCTGTGTGAAAGCTCCTTGTGAGCCAATAATAATAAAACATTTATCCAAAAGATTTCCCATAGAATATTGAAATTATCATTATGTTTACTACATTTTAGATATTGATTTTTGAGAAAAAAAGAAAAGTCGCAACAAAAACTAATAAGTTCAGATTTAGTGTGAGTTTTGATCGCATTAAGCTTCACATATCTTGATAGGTTGAATTAGAAAGAAATGTGCAAAATTAACTTATGCACATACACTCACACACATGGAGTAGGGGAGAACTTGAATGCCTACAGGGGAGAACTTGAATGCCTACTAGACACTATCCTCGAGTGTCTAAGGTCTCTCTGTACAGGGGTTTGTCAGAACAATCTGGCATGAGGATACTTTTTCCATAAATGTAAACCCTGACCAAATATTCAAAATCACATAGTATTCGCAGCCCAAATAAGATCTCCTCACTACGGCTACCCCACAGCTTTTCCGAGGAATGGTGCACCTTCTCCAAGTGATATTACCCCAAGTAATAGCACGAAGCTGGATACTCCACCAGACTAGATAAATTCTTGTCCTGGAATCCAGTAAGACCATGAGACCAACATGAAATATATACTACAACGTATAAAAATGGTTAATTGGGGAGAGGAAAATTATGTTCTCAATTTCTTTACTAATTCAGTTCTTGAGAGATAAAGAACTTTAATGGAACATTCGAATATCTATGTATCTCATACAGACTTCAAGTGTTAGCCCCAGGTCGTGGGCCCCTTGACTTCTGAGAACTTCGACTGAAGTAAAATAAAACAAAAAAGGAGACGTACTTACATACATATTCATATAACGATACACACATGGGTGTATATGTAGCAGTTATTAATAATGAGAGGTGTTCTTTCTCGTAGAAATGTCCCTGTTAGGCGATTGGGTTAGACATTGACTAATCAGTTTGCAGAACACATTTATTTCATCAGTCAGAAGAAGGCCGACTTCCGCCTCTTTGAGAATCACGGTCGATTCAAAGAGATTCCAAGATGAATGGAAATTGTTAATATCTGACGCCCCCCCCCTTTTCAGTTTTTACTGAGATGTAGGGGAGAGCACCTTTCCTTTCTCTGGATTATTCTAGTTACTTTTAAGCCTCATGTAATTTAGTAAGGGTTATTAAGTATGATTTTTAGGTATTTGGTATGACTCCACCGAGATTTGAACCTCGGTCTTTCAGCCCACTAGCGCACACTGTAACCTTTATGCCAAATGGCTCGGTTAATAATAGTTTACTTGACTCAAAATGGTGGAAAGTGTGTCGTTCACGTCCGCTGATATCTTTTTTTTCTGCATGTAAGTATTTCTCTCATATCAATAAATTTGATTCAGGGAATCTTACGTAGGACGACCCCCGGTGTGTTTGCGGTATTGTGGTGAATGATAACTCTAGCTACGACTGGCATAGATCAACAAAAAATACAGTAAAGAGGACAACTATAGACCACCTCCTCAATTTTCGAGTGGCCTGGTGTCCAATTTTTGGTCTTTCAGTTTTATTTTTTTTTATAACATTTCATGAAAATAAAAAAATACAGTGTGTCCAAAATGGCACTGAAGGGGGTTGAACTTAAATAGATTATTTATTTTTGATTATATCTTTCTGTAATTTTAACACAATCTAACTAAAACATCGGGAAATGTTTTTTAATAAAATGCCAAATTTAAATAATCTTTACTTACGAAAAATAATGTCTTATAAATGTTGGCCGTTTTCAGCTTCGAATATTATCTCTCGCTATGGCAATGTCAAATGACCACCACGTTCCTCAGACTTGATTTTTTTTCTTGTGGGGATATCTTAAAGAAAGAGTCTATGTTAACAAACCCCAAACCCTGCAAGAATTGAAGGAAAACATCAAGACGAAATAAGGGAGTTAAATCGCAATCTAGAAATTCTGCAATCTGTCAGGAATAATGTTTTGGAAAGAGAACAAATATGCGAAGCTAAAAATGGGTAACATTTAAAAAACATTATTTTATAAATAACTAGCGGGTGTGCCCGGCGTTTCCCGTGTGTTTGGAGGTGTGTGTGTGTGTGTGTGTGTTGGGGTAGATCAAAACAAAAGGGAAACTAAAGAATAGGCGAAGTAATTGCTTTGTTTAAATATAAACAAAAACGATATTAAACTTCTTAAAAAATCGGAAAAAAACAGCGAACATGATGGAAAAGAAAAGTTTTCGGAGGGAGGTAGGCTCGAAACCGAAACCTTGAAGTTAATAGGCTGATGACATAGCATGACGCTACGAAGGTAGGGACGTGAGAACAGCTGAAAATAAACGTTTAAAAAAGCAGGTGGTTGAATGTCAATGTATGGTTTTCTAGGTCAAACATCACGCCATATCATTATTATTATTATTATTATTATTATTATTATTATTATTATTATTAGCAGCAGCAGCAGCAGTAGTAGTAGTAGTAGTAGTAGTAGTAGTAGAAAAAATGAATTCACAGCGCGAATTTTGTAACATAAAAGTCGCTAAAATAAAAGATATTTACGACGTCGTTTCGCAAATCGTAGATATTATAATCTAAGGAGTATATAAAAGTTCTAAGACATAGTAATCACCCCCCCCCCGGAGAACTCCCTCCCAAAAAGCCTTTGCCGGACATACACAAAAAAATGCACACACTAACACACATTTTGCCTTTTATATATATAAAAGATTGGGTGTAATTTTGTATTTTATTAGAAAAAAATTCCCAGTGTCTTACTAAAAAAAATCTATTTAAGTTTCAAACCCTTCAGCAACTTTTTGGACAGGCTAACTCAATAAATGTACCTATTTATTTTATTTATTTTACAGAACGATTTTGGGGATGATGGTGGACGCATCGACTTTTTGCTGGGTAGTCACAAAGCACGAATCCGAACAAGAAGCAGTGGTGTCCGGAAGGAGGGCATGTACCATATTTTAATTGTAAATGGAGAGATCGTGCCCGAGTGAAGCTCAGCCAGAAGTGGAAATCACCTTGAAAAAGAGTTAGCTTCACACCTTGTTTCCTGGATTGCCGTATGGAGATATTGGCATCTTATCAATAGACATAAACAGCTACAATGATAAACATACTCGAAGCATTACATTTTTTGAGGAGAGAAAAACAAAGTCTCGCTATGTTTATAACTAACAACTATTTATACTGATTTATATTTTTTACGTCGTTTTAGCCATTTCTTTGTGTTGTATTGTCCTTAGTGTAATGTCTGTTTGACTACATGTTCAGATAAAACTATAAATAACCTCTCCTTGCATTTTCTACGGGCCAACACGCATGCGCACTCGCTGATGGGCAACGTGGCATGAAAAAAAAATCAATTGCAGTCGAAACTTTTCACACTTACCTCTGTTCGGTTTAAAGGAGATCCTCCTCCCAGGTGTTACCTTCTCCGAAAAGAGTAGGGAATGCTTTCATTGTCTATCATCTGAAGCTCGTGATAGGATACTAAGAGAAGTTACAGGCTATTTTCATAACTGGGTGGTACTTTAGAAAATGAATCTCTCCCCATATTAAACTGATCTTGTGTCAGACATTGTCTTCACGCAGGGACAGTTAAATGAAACCTTTTAACACTTATCTCGGTGTTGATGAGATGGGGAAGAGGGAATGCGAGAATTTATCTCTCATGCGTATGATCAAAGAGAATTTGATTTAGCTGAGCTAACGTTATTCATTCTTATAAGAATCACCCCAGACAAGGCTTAGAGCCACTTGATGTAAGGGGATAATTTTTTTTTAAAAATCAACATAACTTCAAGGTCCAAACTAACCGATTATAAGTGTAAGATGAATTGATTTCGACCCAGAAAACAGCAATTCCTTCCCTTTTGTCAGAAACATCGCTGATGGGATGTGAGGACTACATAATAATATAATATATTTACTTTTAGAAGTCGGTTCCTATTGAATCAGATAAGAAACAAATGTAAATATAATTATCGAAAAGGTACAAAAGGATTTTTTTCTATTATACTTCTATATTAAATTATACATACATACATTCATACATACATATATATATATATATATATATATATATATATATATATAT
>NC_136492.1:89614984-89657484 GCF_053919585.1 Euprymna scolopes | reverse complement strand
ACAACAGGCATTTTTGTTCAAATTAAAAGTGTCTTGGGGGGGGGGTTCTCCATGTTAATAACCGAACTGATGTCTAACGTTGCCCTCATTGGAAGGGTAAATAAATAATTGCATAAAGTTTCCCTGTTTTTGAAATCCGCATCATGTCTTCAATATGTCCTCGACATCATGCTGCTACGTCTGGTAACCTGCCCTCAAGCGACGCTATTGTCCTTGTATCTACTGTTTTTATTTATTTATTTTTTTAAATACCTCAGCGAAAAACTAAACACGTTTGTCCTAAAACAGTAAAGAAAATGTTCCGATTAGAAAAAAAAAAAAAAAGAAAATTTTTAAAGTGTCATTTTCCAATTTTTTTTTATTTTTTTTTTTTTTAAATAATAATTCATGGCTGAATCAAATCTAAAAAAAAAAAGCCAATGAAAAAATGAAAATTTATTTTTTTTACGATATACTATTTATTAAATATTGCTCTTTTTTCACTGTGAAATATTTTTTCTTACTTGCACCGTATTTTCTCAGCTTTATTTTTTTTCCTCAACCTTCGCACATGGGTACCCTTATGCTGTAGGGTATTTATAATTGTCGTGATATGGAACGCACAAGCCATTATCATATCACAAAGCAAAACACAAGTGTGCGTGTGTGAATGAAAGAAAGTGGATGTGATTCGATGGACAGTAATCGATATTCTATAGATTAGCAGTAAGTATTCTTATATATTTCCATATCAGTTTTGACAAACACTCAATTTCAGTTCTTTATATGAAAACTGCAGTTATATATATATATATATATATATATATATATATATGTATATTTAGTAGAAATGGTAATTAATAAAAACCTGAAGAAAGTGCTCAATACTGTTGTAGAGCAAATATGCGTTATACTTTTTAGTACCGTTTTTTTTCTGTTTAGTTACATTATTGTTTCAGCTACGCGACCGTTTTTTGGCCATTATGTAGCCTCCTCAGACTTTACATAAACGAACTTTTCTGTAAAGTCTGAGAAGGCTACATAACGCCAAGAAACGGTTGCGTAGCTGAAACAATAATGTAACTAAACAGAAAAAAAACGGTAATAAAAAATATAACGTATATATATATATATATATATATATATATATATATATATATATATATATATATATATATATATATATAAATTTAGATTAATATTTTTTAGAGGTGAAGCAACCGATGAAGTTTGTACGAGGTTATTGCAAGAGTGCTCAATACTGAAGTAGAGCAAGATATACTTTTTAATTGTTTTACATAAGTATTTATATGTCGCTATACATTCATGAGCATGTTTTGGTTAGTCAGTTAAAGCACCTACAAGCCGTTTTAGGCGATATTGCCCATACAAAAGTTCAGTCAGTAACATGCTCATGGATGTGTACTGTCATATTAATGCCTATTTAAACAAAAAAAGCATATTTTGCCTCCTTTGGTATTGACCACTCTTGCACTAACCTCGTTAAAACTATTGGTTGCTTCACCTCTGAAAAATATTAACTTGAGATTATATATATATATATATATATATATATATATATATATATATATATATATATATATATATATATATATATATATATATATATATCACTCTTTCATTTAAGTAAAGATTTATTATTTGTATACGATTACTTCTATACTCTACGATATGGAATTATCTTTTTTATACGTTGAAAAGTGATCAGTTCTCTCCAGTTATCTCCCTTCTTTCCATTTTTTGATGCTCTCCTTTTTGTTTAATTCCACTGTAGATGCGTTGATTGGAATAAAGTATACCGTCACGGACCAGGAAATCGATTATACTGAATTAAGATCTGATCGTGCGTTTTGTTGTTATAGGCAAAAACTCGAGTGCGTGCCAAGTGAATTAACGCAGCCTCTATATATGGTTGACTCAGCTGCTGCTGTTGATTGTTGATGGTTGTTGTTGTTGTTGGGTGAGTTGGACCTGAGTGCAGTGCGAACAGGCAGATAGATGTCTTCTGCATTTGGTCGAGAAACTCCTCGTGGATTTGGAGCACTTTATGTTCCTGAAAGTCAACAGGGAGCAGGGGTTGCTTCAAGTCTTTGTCTGTTGGTATTAAGTAACGGTTTCACATACGCCAACGCAATATTGTTCGCATCACTCTACATTACGATAGCTGATTTATCTCCCTTGCTTGCCGTAGATTATCCACGGACGCATTGGCAAAAACGACCAGAGATGCATACGCCTTTGTATTTTGCCAGAGCCCTTTTAACTGAGCTGTGGCCCTGATACGGCTAGGCATCAGGCCAATTTGCCTTAGTAAACTCTGCCAGGAGCTAAAGTTCCTCACGGCGTAGATCTGCTGCAAAGAGAAGGGTGATCTTTAAAGCTGCGATGGCGATGAAAACACTTTGATAAAATCTGATTGCTTATCGGAACGGCGATGTGCGCAGAACGGATTAAACTGTGTATATTTCTGCCAGACAAGCTGAGCTGTCCAAAGATCAAACATCCGGTTTTGTCAGAATGCGTTGACTCGTAAAGGTGGAAGGGGTGGGGGGAGGAGTACGACACTGTTAATCTTGCACGAATATGTTTAGAAAATATATAAACTCACAATAACCGCTTAACTATGTGTAAAAGTACCAAGTTTTTAAAATGTTGATTTGTTGTAAAATAACCAAGCCAGCATTTCTATTATATTTCCTTTCTCGTTTTATTTTTTTCTCTTGTTTTTCAATTATTTATTCAAATCTTATTTTCATTCATTTGTTTTCCGTCCACGCATTTTTTCATCGCTTCGTTCATTCCTTTGGTAATCCTTTCCCTCCTTATTCTTCCATTATGTGTCCGTCCATTTTCCTATGGTTTCTGTTCTTTAGTTTTATCATTGTTTCAACCTTTCAATAAGATTGTGTTCTTCACTCATATGGATTGTGTGTGTTCGAATCACATCCGCTATTGTCCTTGTTACAATATTCGAAGAGAGGGTGAGAGGATGTGTGGATATATGTGAGAGAGAGCGAGAGAAAGAGAGAGGTGTAAATACACATGAAATGCGAGAGAAAGATAGATAGAGAGATAGAGATAGAGAGAGAGAGTGAGAGAGAGAGAGAGAGAGAGAGTAAATAGGAAGAGCGAGACAAAGAGAAAGAGAACAAGATAGAACAAGAGAGGGAGAGAGACGGTATAAAAACATAGAAAGTACGAGAGAGAGGGTAAGAGAGTGTGTAAATAGAAAGCGCGGGAAAAAGTTAGAAGGCGAGAGGGACGAATGCAAATATACATGTAGAGCCGAAGAAAATTAGAGAGAGAGAGAGAGAGAGAGAGAGAGAGAGAGAGAGAGAGAGAGAGAGAGAAAGCAGATGGGAGAGAGATTGTATAAATACATAAAAAAGCGAAAGAAAGTTAGGGAGAGAAAGAGAGAGTGAGAGGGAGAGAGAAGGAAGGAAAGAGACGGTGTGTAAATATAGAAAGGCGAGAGATAGCCAGGAAGAGAGCATGAGTGTGTGTGTGTGTGTGTGTGTGTGTGAGAGAAAGAGAGATAGAAGAAAGGAGAGAGAGAGTGTGTAAATGCGTAGAAAGAGAGAGAGAGAAAGTTAGGGATAGATAGATAGATAGATTGAGAGAGAGAGAGAGAGAGAGAGAGAGAGAGAGAGAGCGTTTGGCTCCTCAAACGTTGCGTTAAGTGTTATTACCTAACACACGGGTAACACATCAAACCAATTATATTTCATTACTTCAATGCTGCTTACTTTACCTAAAACAAACGACGGTTCCGTATAGAGCCTTTTCAGTGAGAATGAACGATGAAATTTTCCTAATTTAAAACAATCGTCCGCTCCAAGCCATCCCTCAGAGATTCATGTAAATTATTTTGCTTACGATTTCTTTTGAGATTCCGTGTGGCAGGGTATTTTTCACCCAAAATTTTCTCCGTTGCTTTTCAGTACCTAATACTTTCTCCATTCTATATAGGAACATGCTGAATATAAAAACAAAACAAAATAAAACAAAACAAAACAACGTCTTAGATCTATAAACCGCAGTTACATCGTTATATGAATAGCGAAGTGAAATAATAATAACGTAGAAAAGAGAGCCAATGCAACCAGGAAGTAATTGTTATAAAATATGGGTAGAACTTAGAGGTGCTTATGCAGTTCAGCAATCAGCATTAATACATTAAAAAACGAAGATAAAGAAAAATATCTATGATGTACGTGCCTCTTATGGAATGGAGCTACCATAAAATATCGCTAAATTTGATCCAATAGTTTTTATTAAATTTTTCTTTTTTTTTTAAATTATACAGAGGTAAATCAAATTTTAGTGACATTAATCGCGATGTTGGCAATTCCAGTTACGAAAAGGCGTGCAACAAGGGGGATAACTCCATCTAATTCTTCAAGTTCGTCAAAATTTGACGAGATTTATTTTCTACAGTTTTGAATAATTTTAAATAATCTCTCTTTCTGTATGTTTTTCTTAAAAAAAAGAAAAAAAAGTCGTTTCAAAATTTGTAAATATAATTATTAGAACTTCATGTGCGTTTTGGCAAATTTCAAGAATTCATCGTTAGCTGGAATTAACATGGCTCCGTCGCGATCACTGTCACTAAAATGCGTTTTTTCTCTACCCCCCCCCAAAATAAAACTTATTAATTAACTCTAGCACTTTTTCAAAGATAACTTCATTCCATATGGAGCACGTACAGCATAAAGATTTTTCTTTATCTTCGTTTTTTTTAATGTATTTGCTAAACTGCAAAAGCGCCAACTTAGAAAGCAATTTAGACAAGAATAAAAGATGAAAGGAAGAAAGAAATATAAACAAAAAGACATGAAAGTATTTATTTACTTGAATAAAAGTCTTGGTAAATAAATTTAACTGAATAAAAGTTTTACTTAATAATATAAACGACACGGTATTTATTTAATTCAATGAAGTTTATTTAATGGAATAAAAAACGGCAGTATTTATTTAATTCAATTAAAGTCTTTAATTAATTGGGTAAAAGTACTTATCTAATTGAAAAAAAATTCAGTAGTTATGCAACTGAATAAAAGTATTTTAACGGAATAGAATAATAATTAAAAAAAAAAAAAATCTCACTATGTATTTACTTGTGTAGAAAATTCTATCAGCCACAATAACCCGAATAAACAATCCTCATTAAAAACATTCGGGCTTAATTGAATGAAAGTATGTATTTATAATTAATAAAAAGCACACACACACACACACACACACACACACACACACACACACACACACACACACACACACACACATATATATTAGTGGCTTTAGAATTTTGTATGCTAGTTTGTAGATTCTTTAGCCGGCGTTATTATCAATAATAGGATTTATTTAGTATTCCTATTCTGGTAATATAAGTAGCAATGTTTCATAGTTGCACTTCTTACTGTATTTTCACCTAATATATATATATATATATATATATATATATATATATATACATATACATATATATATATATATTTATATATATATTAATATATAAACATATAAATATATAAATATATATATGTATATATATATTTATATATATATATTTATATGAAGTAAACAGAAACAACATTCTGTAATGGTGATACGTGTTAAAGTTATCTGGATAATCGTTCACTGCACGAAACCAATCGTTATGACTGATTAACACACACACACACACACACACACACACACACACACACACACACACACACACACACACACACACACACACACACATGGTTATATTCATATATATGTATATATATATTATATATAGAAATATATATTTACATATATGTATACATATATATATATATATATATATATATATATATATATATATATATATATATATATATATATATATCTAAATATACATATGCATTTATTCATACGCATTTGTTTGTACGTCTTTCAAAAATAAACACTTGTAAAACAAGTGCAATATGACTCGGCTTTGTCCAAGCATATATTCTCTTACTGATCAGCAACTGCTGTCAAAAAGCACACGTTTTATATGAATTATGAAGGGGGCAATCGCCATTAATGTCAGAATGCAATGTTCAAAACATGCCCTTTTTTTCTTCTTTTTTTTTTTGTACAAAAAATATTCCGACCTCTTTTGAACCGTCAAAAAATTTTGTTTTCAATCAAATTGCTTACGCAAATTTTCGATTTACTGTTAACAAAAACTGCTGATTGAGCAACGTCTGTTTTATATTTGTTGTCTTCTATGGTGTATTTTTTGATATCTCAAATCGAAAAGGAGAGGTTATTCATAGTACGGCAATCTGTTTGTATAAGCCTATCATTGTTCATGTACATATATATCTATGTAGATATTAGTTGTCAGTGCGATTTATTTACGATGTCGTATAAATTTTATTATTCAGAACACTAATATCTTGTTGTTGACTCTCGTGTTTGCGTTAATGAAACCATTTTCTTATTTGCGAGGAGATTTTTCTTTGCTTATAACCAATTCCGCGAAAATAAACGCTTATTTGATGGTATTATCTACGCAAATACAAGTGTCAAAAGAAAAAAAAAATAACTTCATATACACACACACACACACATATATATATATATATATATATATATATATATATATATATATATATATTTATATTTATATATATATGTATATATATTTATCGATATATATGTATATATATGCACATATACATATATAAATTTATATATATATATTTGTACACAAAGATGGGAATAGAATATTTTGCTATAAGTGTATTTCAATATTTATCCAATTCAAACCGCGCATTTTTATATATATATATATATATTTATATATATATATATATATATATTTATATATACATATATATTTATACATATATATGTATACATATATATATATATTTATACATACATATATATATTTATACATATATATATGTATACATACATATATATATATATGCATACATATACATACGTATTTGTATATATATATATATATATATATATATATATATATTATTAAGTAAATGTTTCTTTAAATATATTCGCATTTTCTTCTATGTGAACAGATAATTATTTACGAAAATAAAAGTACTACTTGCCTTTAAAAAGCGACGGTTCTTCTTAGAATATACTGTCGAATTTGACATATACTATAACATGCTTATATATATATATATATATATATATATATATATATATATATATATTGAGCAATGTTGAAGTAAATACTTTAAGTTTACGCATAAATATATACTTTTGTATATTAATTTATGTGATTAAATGAAGTAGTATATATATATATATATATATATATATATATATATATATATATATATATAAGCATTTTTATACTCGGTCGAGAGGCTTTTTTCCACCAATTATAGCTTGGTTCCTCTCACATTTCTCTCTATAGCATTTCTTTTACTTTGATAAACAATACAGTCTATCATGAATGTTAGCAGTTCTTATCATCACGACCATGACCAGCTATATCCTCCTGATCGTGGACATTATCTTAAAGATAAATAGCCAGTTGAATAGTAATCTTTTTCTCTCTTTAAAGCATAATTCTCTCGCCTGTATATATTCGATCTTCGCTTGGTCATGATCTCATCGTAGTTTAAGTAGTTAGAGTGCGTTCTTCATAGCAGATAGCATAGCAGATTTTGTGAACGCACGTTTCGAATCTACAGAATCATTGATATTCCTACTAACGACTAAGTACAGAAATGTGATATGGATTGAGAACTGAGATATAGACGGAATCTTTCCTATAACGCACACCTCGGTTTCAGTCACAATATACACGTTCTTTAAACTATCATTTTTTTAAAATACATATTGCTTGAACGCAAATTCTTTAAACATATATTCTTATGATATTAAAATACATAATATTTAAATGCACATCATTTAAGTAGATAATATTTAAATACGTATTAACTAAATACTTGATATTCAAATACGTATTATTTAAATACATAATTTTTAATGCATCTTATTTAAGCACGGAATATTTAAATATTACGTATTTAAAAGCATAAACTTCTACGTCTACATAATACATAAATGCATAATATTTAATACATAGTACATAATACTTAAATAAATAATATTTAAATACATAATATTTAAATGCATAATATTTAAATGCATAATATTTAAATGCATAATATTTAAGTACATATTTTTTAAATACATACTATCTAAGTGCATGAATATAAATATTAAATACCCACCATCATAAGAAATGCAGTTAAATATTTCTATTTCTGTGTAATTTTTGTGTTTTAACTCTGTTAAATCCTTGTCATCGTCATTTTTACGAAAGTGATGAGCTAATGACGAATATATATATATATATATATATATATATATATATATATATATATATATATATATATATATATATATATATATATATATATATATATATACACCAAACTACACTCTTGCCATAACTTCGCTAGGCAAGTTTTCGGAAACTCAGAGATATTCTTTCATAATGGCGAATGTATTTGAGAGAACGGTTGTCGGAAATTCTCTCTGATCAAGCGAGGATTCAAACCGTGTGTATCTGTTTTGTATTGACATCAAGTTTCGCCATAACGAGGAACTCTTTCTGTGTTTGCGACACCCTTGCTACCGAATAAAGGCTTTTATTTAGCTAACAAAATATGATGCTCTTTTAATTAATTGGCCGCTTCTTTTTTCCCGTTTCCAACTGACGGAATTAATCAAATTCATGCATCATATATATATATATATATATATATATATATATATATATATATATATATATATATATATATATATATATATATTTGTACAGATTTTTAAAAAAATGTTTGCATTACTGGAAACTCTGCAATCCAGTATACCAAGGAGGCAAACAGACATCAGCTGACGTCATCAAAACGAAACTAAACTCGTTAATTTAAAAAAAGAAAAAAAAAAAGAAAATAAATATATACTGATGTCTGTCTACATACCCTCCCAACTATCTATCTCTTTTTCATTGGTGTTTTTGCCTTCCCAACCCCCACACACGCACACACACACCGCACACAACACACATTATATATATATATATATATATATATATATATATATATATATATATATATATATATATATATATATATATATATATATATATATATATATAATGGCTTTAAAATATGCTAAAATGTACAGTTTCAATAATTATACATCTGTATTGCGACTTAATGTGGCAAGTTGTTTCTTTTCTGGTAAAATGCTAATTTAAACAACTGAATTTACTGTTTTTAAACCACAAATCCCCCTCCCCCGTAAAATAGATGAACAAAAATAAATAAATAAATACAATACGAGAGGAAAATAAACTTTCCAGTCCCTTCTGTCCATATAAGACATTTGTTTGAATGAAGGGAAACATTACATTTTTTTTTAATAATAATAAAAAAAAAAAAAAAAATTAAAAAAAGAAATATCACGAATCATTTCGTTCAGACTATAAGAAAAATGAGTTTGCCCGGGATTTCCACAAGACAAAAGAAATCTCGTGTCTAACAGATTCAGTAAGTGTTCCTTAAGTTTAATATTTCCGTTTTTTCCTTACATCTATTTGTGTCGGATACGTAATCTTTTGGATATCTTCGTTTATAAAAATATCTTCAAACGTACTTAAAAAATATTTGTTTTCAAATTTTAGCTTTGTTGTATAAAACACAGGAATTTTATAGAATTACTCCCAGTAATGTATTAACATTTTAGATCGTTAAATTTAACTTTAAAACTAACAATTTGCGATTGATTTAAATAGTATATTCGTTGTTAATGAACCAAAATACGTAGAGAAAACCGGGTTCGATTACGAAACTGAAACGCGGGCGGTTCTATAAATAATAATTAAATTTTTCAACACAATTAAAATTAATTAGCAGTATTTAAAAAAAATGCCTATATTTATTTATTTAAAAAAAATTTTTTTTTACCGGTACAAAATATTACCAATAGTAAATCACAGGTCTGCACCGAATAAAAGTACGATATTTAATTATGTTAATAAAATTTTAAATATATATTAAAATATTATATATATATATATACATATATATATATATATATATTTATATATATATATATATTTATATATATATATATTTATATATATATATATATATATAGTAAAGAAATCAATTGTAGAAATGTATCGGAAACGGGAATAAAAACAAGACAAGACCAATAAAAAAGTAAAAATAAGTTTTACTATTTCTGTTTTCTTCATTACTACTACTACTACTACTACTACTACTACTACTACTACTAATAATAATAATAATAATAATAATGAGAATATAATAGCGAAAATGTACAACACCTCGTCAGTAGTTGTGAGAAGTTAGCTCAAAAGGAATACAAGAGACGGCATGACAATATTGCTAGAAAGGTCCATTGCCATATATGCAAGAAAAGAAGGTTGGAATGCAGTGAAACATGGTACGAGCATGTTCTAGAAGGGGTGGTAGAGAACGATAATGTGAAATTATTGTATGAATATCCAATGTGGTAATTTTAATGAAGCAAAGAGACCAGATTTAGTTTTGCTGAAAAAAAAAAAAGAAAAAAAAAAAGGAATACAAGGCAATAATCATTGATATAGCAATACCAATTTGTGTGAATGTGAAGGAAAAGAAAAGAAGGTCGAAAAATTCTAACACTTGAAAAAGGAGATAAAAAAGATTGTGGAAATTGGAGAAGGCAGAAGTTACACTTATTGCGATGAGAGCTCTGGGGAGTGTAACCAAAGGATTTGACAAGTGGATGGAGAAAATTGGGATCCATTGCACTGTTGGAGTACTTCAAAAGATTGTCTTGTTGGGACCCGCCAGAATCTTGGAAGAAAGTGATGAAAGACCGAGAAAACAAGATGCTGATGGCCTATGTTCATTTGTTATGATCCGCCTATCAGTATAAATCGACAATAATAATAGCCAGATACAAAATGTAAATAATAATAATAATAATAATAATAATAATAATAATAATAATACATAGAAAAACAGAAAACTTATTTTCCTTTTTGCATTCGTCTTGTCATCGTTTCAGTTCCGCTTATATTCGATATGTTGCCTTCTGCGTAGAAATTAGTTCTCTCTATATATACTAAACGCAATGCTTCAAGCAAACTACACAAACCTTTTATCGATATTAATTGGGGTGAATTGATTGTAATATCTATCTATATGTTTATTTTACAATTTAAATTTTATATTTTCATATACGAACAGACGTTAGACATATAGACACTTTAACAGCATTTGTTTTCGGAATCTTCGTCGCAGGAAGTAGGAGGAAGCATACATTGCAATGCAGGAATTGCCAGAAAAGAAATGCCTGGGGCTGTGTTTATATAAGTGACGCACGTTCGTTGAATAACGATATGGAAAGACGTCGTAATAGATGATTATTTTCTTACTTTTATTATTGTTGAATTTGTTGGCGATAACTGGGTTTTGTTCATCGTATAACGCACACAATTAAAATGTCTTCTCCTTTTGGAGTCGAGATGAATGGGTCCAGCGGGCCCGCGTTCGAAAATGGATTTAATAGATACGCCGACAATCAGTGCGCGCTAACATACACACACACACATCGGAATTTTTTTTTATCAACCCATAAGAGTTAATGTACACACACACACACACACACACACACACACACACACACACACACACACACACACACACACACACACACACACACACACACACACACACACACATATTTATATATATACGCATATATATACGCATATACATTTATATATATACACATATATATAAATATATACGCATATAGATTTATATATATACACATATATTTATATATATACGCATATATATACTCATATATTTATATACGCATATATATACTCATATATATAAGCATATATATACTCATATATACGCATATATATATATACGTATATACATACACGTATATATATACGCATATAATATATAAATAATTTTGGTTTTCCTTTTATACATATAGGTATATATATATGTATATATATATGTATATATATATATATATATATATATATATATATATATATATATATATATATGTATGTATGTATACAAATGCTGGTAGAGTATTGGGCTTCAGACTGAACGATTGAAAATCCGCCCCGGTTTCATGTAAGGCTACTACTTAAGTTACAAAGCACTTGCTAAGGAAAAATTCAATTGTATTTTCAACCAGGGTAAGCGTCCTTTTTCCCTAATATACGTTCAGTCTAGTGGCTATTGCACAGCATCAAGTACATTAGTAAAATAAAACGCACATTGACACTTAAACATAAAATACACATGTGCACAGCTGAATATAAATACACATTTAAACACACACACACACACACACACACACACACACACACACACACACACACACACACATATATATATATATATATATATATATATATATATATATATATATATATATATATATATATATATATAACCATTTGTATCGGTGTATCAGACTGACAAAGAACTGTATGATATTTTTTTACTGAAGCTTTTCATGTGCTGATTTGAGTATTGGATTTTATTACTAATTAAATAAAGAACATTCGCAAAACTAGATACCATCTTTATTGCACCAAACAGCTTCAGCTACCGAAATGAAAATATTATAGAGTTCTTTATCGAACGTATACAACGAAACTTGTTAAAAATAAGGTTCTCCATCTTTATATACTTCAATAAATAACACGAGCTCAAGCATGCAAAAACTCAAAACTCGAACATCTTATAAGGTTGCATTTCTGTACAGTGTTGTGAAACATTTGTGATGCAACATTGGTGTCTGGCAACTAAAGCCATCGTGCAAACACGCCCCCCCTCCCCATTCAAAACGAAGATCTCATCTTATGACACTCGTGGCAAAGAATAAACTCTCCCTTATTAGATCAAACATACTAGTCGAGAATGTGTCCTAGACATACAGTCCAACACAGACTAGGGCATTGTAACGACGGTGCCCCCCCCTTTTTTATCCTGTCTGGCCGTGATATTAATTCCGTTCAGCTCTAGGAAATGCACATTCACGGGCCTTTGTCTCTTCGCTTTGGGAAAGAGTTAGTTTACAGCTAACGATCTTAAGCGTCACCGCCACGAGGTATTCCAACAGAACTGCTCAGACTATGAGCGTACCACATATTGTGCACTAGTCTACCCCACCTTCTGCCCCACCTTCCCGACTTCTGCCACAACTGAGTAGGAATGTAACTTCATTCTAAGATGATATGTTTTGAATGGTTGAAAATAGGCATCAATTTAACAAAACAAACAAACAAACAAACAAACAAACAGGTAGGATTCCCTGTAATGATCCGGTTTCTGTTGATTTTGCGGTGGGAGTTTGATTCTGTGCAGTTCTAGGAGGTCCACCCTCCCAGGCTTTGCCCTCTTCTCAGTGAGAAAGGAAGTTAGTTTATTGCAAACCGCCCGGGGCGCTCTCACTGAGGAATGCCGACGGGGCTACCCAGACACCTTTTTTTACAGTCAGAGTGCTCCTACCTCGAGGGCGCTGACTTATTAATCTCACTTTTTTTTTACCCTGGTGTCTAAGTTCTTGCAGGGGGAGGGAAAGGACTAAACAGATGATATCTATATAACAAATACATTAAATATACATTACGAAAAAAGTATCAACTAAAAGTCAGTGTGTGTGATATGTTCCCCCCAGGACACCCTTCTGTTTATGCACCAAGAAAATGTTAAAACAAAGTCGGATAAAAATCATTTTCGACATTGAATACAGACTATTTTTCATTTTGGCCCTTTTTGTTAACCAACAATACGTTTCTTATATCCCTAATAATTTTATATTTTTACATCATTGATTATATATGTATATTTCATATAAGATATTGAACCCCGTTTTTAATGACCTTACCTGTTAAAACGCACCACAGTTTTTAATGACCTCTTCATTATTCTTCATAATACCTTAAATTTGTGAAATTAAAAAAAAAAAAAAAATTTTTAAAAGAGAAAATAAAGAACGAATCATTAAATGAATTCGTACAACCAAGTTAAATGAAATTAAATGAATACATGACTGAAAAGTCTGCGGATTTGCGAAAGATATTTGAAAGCTACGTATATTGTTACATACTTCTGAGATGCTAAATAACACCTTAATGCATCGATCCGGCGTTGCTGGGGATTCATTGGATTAAAAAAAAATTTTGTATCTGAAATAATTTAACAAAAAATAAATAAAAAGAAAGCAAATAATGACCGCAAACTCTTAATATAAAACTGAGAATTGTTATCCAACAACATGATGTAGTAATACCAAATGAAAATTGGCTAGTCAGAATCAAAGTTTGATTTGTCAGGAATAATTGGTTTATCAGCTTAAATGCTATTTAAGTTCAATTTATAAAATCAAGCTGGCATACTTTTTATATATTAAACAATAACTAACTGTACTGGCCGGTGTTGCTCGAGATCACCTGGGTTAATTTTTTTTTTGTTGTATCTAAGCTAAATCTGTCATAACGAACCATCTGGTTGTAACACGGCTAGCAAGGTGTGTACTACTACTACTACTACTACTACTACTACTACTACTACTACTAATAATAATAATAATAATAATGACAATAAATAACGATTGTTGCTATTCGTCGAACTCCAGGGAGAGCCCCCCCCCCTTTCTTATCAGTAAATTACAACTAATGATGACTTGTGGGAAAACTCCTGGTGAGTAAACAATAAAAATGTTTATTAAAACGAAAAGCTATATCAATTAAAATAACAAGAATGATTAATTAGCTTATAAAACTAATACTAGTAGTACAACAATTATTATTAATTTAATATTTATGGTAATAATTATACTGCTAAAATATTTATGGTAATAATTATACTAATAAAATATTAATGGTTATAATTATACTAATAAAAATATTTATGGTCATAATTATACTCATAAAAATATTTATGGTAATAATTATATTAATAAAAATATTTATGGTAATAATTATACTCATAAAAATATTTATGGTAATAATTATACTAATAAAAATATTTATGGTAATAATTATACCAATAAAAATATTTATGGTAATAATTATACTCATAAAAATATTTATGGTAATAATTATACTGATAAAAATATTTATGGTAATAATTATACTCATAAAAATATTTATGGTTATAATTATACTCATAAAAATATTTATTGTAATAATTATACTAATAAAAATATTTATGGTTATAATTATACTCATAAAAATATTATGGTAATAATTATACTAATAAAAATATGTATGGTAATAATTATACTAACAAAAATATTTATGGTAATAATTATACCAATAAAAATATTTATGGTTATAATTATACTAATAAAAATATTTATGATTATAATATACTAATAAAAGAAATTGATGGAATTTCTAATTATTAAATTAGGATCAAAATATTTCGGGGGAAATTTTCAAATGGCATGAATTTTTATGATATTTGATGTGAATTTATTTTATAGAATTTATTTATTTTTTAATTATCTTGCCAATATTCGCTTTTTATGTGAACGTTTGAAAAATAATTTGAATATTAAAAAAATTGTCATAAGATATAACTTTTGTTTAATTGTTGATTTTGAAAAGAAATTTGTATTTTTATTTATTTATTATTATTCTATTTGCATTTGTTCCAATTTTTTTTTTTTCATTCCGCGGCTTTCTTTGTTTTTTTTTTCTTATTTGGGGTTGTGATTTTTTTGCTGTCTTCAATAAAAGAAATTACAATGTGTTTGGCTTTTTTTAATTTTCTAAAATGAACATTACCAATATTTTGTTTTAGTGTAAACAAAGAGGAGCTGTTCTGGTACTGCACCGATTCTAAGCATTGTCGGTTGTATTCCCTTGATTATGCTCAAAAGAGATCAAAGAAAACATGAAGAATTCACGATTTGAAAACTTTTACCGTGGGTCTCCTACAAAATAAAGAATCTAGCCCCCTCCAGATTATCAATGTCCCCACCTTAATATTAGAGTAAGAACTAAATATATATTTTATCGTTTTGTATGAGAGGCATTTAATAAGTAATGCCCATAGTCATCTTATCATGTCAGTAGAGCTGTACTGTTGTACACTATTTTTTAATGGTGTCGTTACATTTTAACGAGCTCGGCACGATGTAGACTCCGTCACAAGGAAGCAGAAGAAAAGAAAGAAAGTGACTGTCAGTTTTTAGACAAAAGCCTTTATATCTGGTATTTCCAGTAACAGATTTTTTTTCTAAATATTTAAACAGTTCATTTCTCCTTCTCCTTCCGTGTGTGACATTTTGTGTTTTCTTTCACGTCACGACCGTGTATTGAATAGATGCTTTTCCAAACACCCGTCTTGAATACCTCTGCTTCTCCGAACACGTCTTCAACACGTGCTTACCTTAACACCGGCCATGCCTCGAACACCACTTCCCCGAACATCGCTTCTTCGCACACATGTGTTTTTTTTTTTGTCTCTGATGTGATGTCACATCGTACACTGGCTCGGTCATTTGTACATGGCTGCTGTTGCTGCTACTGTTGCTCCTGCTGACCCAACGTCAGCGGCTATGTTGCAGCACAACGAAACTTGGTACATTTATTAGTCTTCCTCCACATAGGAACCGCCTAGAGTTACGCAACAACGATGTAACTTCGGAAATCAAGGCTGCAAAATTTTGGAAATACTTTCCTTCCCTTTAATCTGTTTGCCGCTGTTATTTAATATCATATGTTTTTCATGAGCCCCATAACCAAACAATGAGACCAGGACTTATATCCATATATAAAAACTATATATAAAAAAATGAAATCAGAAATTACAATGTGTTTTGCTTTCTTTCTTTAATTTTCTAAAATGGGCGTCACGAATAGATTTTTTTGGTCTCCCGACAAAAAGAGTGTGGACCTGCAAATTCACCCTTGTCCGTTCGTCCGTTTGTCTGTTCGTCTATTCGTCTGTCCGTACTTTTCTCAATAACTACGCCGGAAGTTTTTGAAATTTTTCACAAACATTAAACATGGCACGAGTAAAAAAAGTAACAGAACGAATTTTCTGGGACCCCCCCCCTCCTGGGTGTTCCTTTCGGGTTAAAATGGCTAAAATTAGCACTTTTGTACTTATTAAAAAAATTGATGCCTTGGATTTTTATTCAACTTTCTTAAAAGTTGTAACTAACTGATTTCTCTATAATTTTGCTTGTCTATACTTCGGGATAAATCAGCAGCAGGAAACGAATTCATTTCGTAAAAAAAAAAAAAATATTAACCGTTGATTGGATAAGAATTCGAAATTTTATTTCGCACCTCTTAAAAATGACGTTAATTATTAGCGTTATTACTGGGATTTTCCTAATATCATTTGCCAACAAAAATATTGTGACGCTGACAAGAAGAAAGGGACACAAATACAAATGAAAGTGTTATATATAAAAAAAAACCTTGTATTTGCAGAGAAATGGAGGAAAGAAAAGAAAAAAAGAAAGAAAAAGAAAGTTCCTTGCAAACAATTAAGGTTTGCAGGAACTAATCTGATATATTCGTGTTTTTAACAGTTTTATATTTTTGCGTGTTTTTTTTTTTTGTTGGATTGAATAAGTAAAGTTCTGTTCTTCGGTTTCAGGATTTATATCCTCACATATGTCCTGATGTTAAACCTGTTTTAATTAAGGTTTTCATAACTTCGTCGTAGCAATAAAATATCTGATTGATTTTTGGGTAGTTACTGTCAACGACAGGACAATGGATGGGCACCTCGTGAATATAAGAGGCCAAAGGGAAGATCAAGAATGAGATGGAGGAACGACCTGATACAACAAATGGGTCCCACATGGCAGCTAATAGCTCAGGACAGAGTTAGATGTCTAAAGTTCAGGGAGGGGTTTCTCATTGAGTGATTAAACCATTATAGATTGATTGATTGGCTGTCAACTTTGATTTCTGACAAAATAATTGTATGTTGACAAACTCTGAGTCATACTTAGAGCTACGTTTCAGCAATTGAAATTAAAAAGTCCCTCAAGAATGAGCGGATTATCCCACGATTCATTTCTCAACAAATTGATGGCCATTCAAAATTTCCATCTTCTATCGGAAGATGAAACACTAACTGAGACGCGTTACCAGTTAAAAAACTTTTTTCAAGCGGCAGCTTGGCCTTATTTTTTAGTGTACAGCGTCCGCACAGTTTTCAAATTGGACAAAGAAGGTTTTTGAATTCAAATTTACCGGCTCGTATTCCACTGAATTTAACACACTGTAAACTTGGGGTTGAAACGCACGAAGCTGCGAGTGTCACTTGTGGATTTTGAACTGAGACAGATTCTGAATTGGAACGAGAAATAATCTCTTCAGTCCCGCGAGTTTGTTTTTTTTTAATATGTTGTAAACGAACCCCGTCTTTAACTGCTTGTTTTCCAACATTTTTAAAAAAAATTAATATTGACTTTTTCACTAGCTTTACTTATTTTTGTGTTAATTGTCAAAGGTTATAATACTTTCTTGTTTTTTATTAATTCAACAGCAGAAATTGCTTTCCTTTTAAAAGAATCCCTATTAAAAAATATGGCTCTTGCACACTTAGTCTGCCAAAAATCATTCATCTTGCTGAGCGAACAATATCTACAAAAGCAAAACAAACACAAAGGAAATAAAAAAAAAAGGATGGACGAACTTATTCTTTACTAGCAGTTCAGCCCGGCTTTGATCGGGCACTATGTACTGTTCAGACGATTATATATATATATATATATATATATATATATATATATATATATATATATATATATATATGTATATATATATATTAGTATATTTGGGCAGCATTTTTCTTTTATGCACCTTTCATTAAATAGCACAGACACTTCTTGCTTGTTTTTCTTGTAATCCTCCTTTTCCGAACGTTTTTTCCGAGTGAAAAAAGAAATTTCCCATAATCGCGAACGTTTTCGACCTCCATTGCTCATCCTCAGACGAGTAGTAAAAAATAAAAAATGAAATTGAAAAATGAAAATAACGAGATGAAATGAAAAAACGATTAAAAGATGATTAAAAGACGATTAAAATCGCTTAAAATCACTAAAATACCCAAAAGCACTTGAGCGTGCCCTCCGTTTCATTCTGAATCTGGTTAATCGTTGGTTTATTAATGTGGATTAACAATGCCCCAAAGATCGGGTGGCGCACCTCGAAATATGAGGCAGTTAAAATTCAGTTTTAGGGGTGTGGTTAGCTATGAGGTGCTGATAGATTGAACTATTCGGGGAAGACAGGTGACATGTTAAACGACGGGAGATGCTGGGTCGAGTCATGCCAATGTACGAATTATTTTTGGAGACACATTATCCTATGGGACATTTAAAGAGTACACAGCATTTCTAGTGTTCAGCATACTGCCATCGGGTGTAGGGTTATTATTTATTAGTAATTGGCTAGTTTTTAATTTTTTGTAATGAATAATAAAATCTTATTTTAGAGTTTTTTTCCGTGGTTAAGACATTTTTGTGTACAATATCTTTTATTATTTTTTCGTCTAATTTATAATTCTCATGCATCTGCTTACAATAATATATGTTAATATTTTATCGCTGCTATCATTATTATTATTATTATTATTATTATTATTATTATTATTATTATTATTATTATTATTATTACTATTATTATTATTATTATTATCATTATTCCTATTATTAATTGTAGTTAAAAAGTGTCTAATCTGCTGGTCAACTATGTAATTTGGGAATTAATTAATAATAAATTAATGTTAATCCACATTAATAAACCAACGATTAATCAGACTCAAAATGAAACGGAGGGCACGCTCAAGTGGTTTGAGTATTTTAATGATTTTAAGCAATTTTAATCGCCTTTTAATCATCTTTTAATCGTTTTTTCATTTCATCTCGCTACTTTCATTTTTCAATACCATTTTTTATTTTTTACTACTCGCCTGAGGATGACCAATGGAGGTCGAAAACGTTCGCGATTATGGGAAATTTCTTTTTTCACTCGGAAAAAACGTCCGGAAAATGATCCGACAAAGAGAAAAGGAGGATTACAAGAAAAACAAGCAAGAGTTGTCTGTGCTATTTAATGAACCGTGCAGTATATATATATATATATATATATATATATATATATATATATATATATATATATATATATATATATATATATATATATATATATATACATATATATATATATATATATATACAGTGATGATCATATTTATTGGCACGGTAAAATAAAAGTTAAATTTTGTCTAATAAATTCTAAAAAAGGGATTAAATTAAAGAAAATAACAAAGTATATTATGTATTTTTAACTGGCCTTTCCGATGCAGCAATCGGATTTTAGAAAAAATAAATAACAAAGGAACAACAAACATAATTGCAAAAAACCCTTGTTCAAAATTATTGGCACGATTTATTTAATAATCAATTGTATAGCCTTTGGCCTTGATTACCTTCCTCAGTCGCTTTTCATAGTTTACAACCAAGTTGTTGCACTCTTCAGTAGTAATTTTAGCCCACTCTTCCTGACAATAATCCTCCAATTGAATAAGATTCTTAGGCTTCCTTTGCATTACCCTCAATTTTAATGTTCTCCATAAATTTTCAATTGGATTAAGGTCTGGGCTTTGTGATGGCCACTCCAAAACATTAATATGATTGTCCTCAAGCCATTTCTTAGTCAGTTTAGCCGAATGCTTTGGGTCATTATCTTGCATGAACCACCAACGACGACCAAGTGAGAGCTCTTTAGCAGAGTCTTTCAGGTTTTCATCCAATATTTTAACATAATCTTCCTTTTTTATGCTACCTGTGACCTTAACAAGTCGCCCTGGTCCAGAGGCAGCAAAGGATCCCCAAAACATCAAACTGCCTCCACCGTGCTTCACTGTGGGTATGGTGTTCTTAGGCAGGAAAGCTTCGCCAGATTTTCTGTAAATATAAGACACTTTATTATGGCCAAATAACTCTATTTTCGTTTCGTCAGTCCATAGAACACGTTTCCAGAATGCAACATCTTTATCAATATGACGTTTTGCAAAGGCTAGCCTTGCTTTCAGGTGCATAGGCTTCAATAAGGGAGTCTTTCTCGGACGACATGCTTTTAAACCAGCTCTCTTCAAAACTTTACCAACTGTATGTCGAGATACATTCACTCCAGAGGTGCTCTGTTCATCAACAATCTCCCCAACAGAGATCCTTGGGTTTTGTTTTACTTGTCGAACAATTTTCCGTTCATCTCTTGGGGAAAGAATCCTTTTTCTCCCTCTACCCTCTAAACTCATAACGTGGCCTTGCGATTTGAACTTATTTATTATGGCTCTAACAGTGGATTTGGGAAGGTTTAGCTTCTTTGAAATCTTATCATAGCCCTCCCCATTGGTATGGCATGCTACAACAAGCTTCCTGACGTCTTCGCTGTGTTCCTTAGTTTTAACCATGGCGATTGAAAATTATAATTTAGTCACTTATAATAGTGTAAATAAATCGCTATCTAAAAATTATCTGAAAAAAATTATTCACTGAATTAGCGTTAAACAAGCATAATATGGCTATAAAAAAAGTTCAGAAAGCACGTAAACCGGAAATTGATTGATATTATACTGATACTAAAAGAAAAACAAAGCCGTGCCAATAATTTTGAACAAGGGTTTTTTGCAATTATGTTTGTTGTTCCTTTGTTATTTATTTTTTCTAAAATCCGATTGCTGCATCGGAAAGGCCAGTTAAAAATACATAATATACTTTGTTATTTTCTTTAATTTAATCCCTTTTTTAGAATTTATTAGACAAAATTTAACTTTTATTTTACCGTGCCAATAAATATGATCATCACTGTATATATATATATTAAAATGTTTGACTCATGTTCAGGTAACCTACATAAAAAATTTCAAGTGTTTAGACCCAAAATTGGCGGAGGAGTTTGGTAGAGTCTGCAATAGTTAAGTCTTTTAACTTTGACTTCTTAGCAGCGAAATTTTCGCCCCAAAACTGGTTAAAAGGCTTGCTGCAAGTCTGAATACCCTTTATGTAAAATTTCAAATGTTTAGACCCAACATTTGCTGAATAGTTTGCTAGAGACCGCAAAGGTCTAATCTTTTGATCTGTAACTCCTTAGCAGCCAAAATTTCGGCCAAAAATCGATTAAAAAGCTTGCCCTATGTCTGAATACAGTTTATGTAAAATTTCAAATGTTTATACCGAAAATTGTCTGAGAGGTTAATTTTTTAAAACTTTGACCCCAGTTTTTACACCTTCACATTTATTGTTTTAGGCTCAAATCAAATTAATCGTTTGATCCATGTCTAAAGAGTCTACATCTAAAATTTCAAGTGTTTAGACCCAAAATTGGCGGAGGAGTTTGGTAGAGTTTTCAAAGGTCAAATCGTTGAACTTTGACCCCTTGACAGCCAAATTTCTGGTAGAAAAGCGATTTAAAAGATTTTCCCAAATCTCAATACCCCCTATGTCGAATCTCGTGGCTGTAGTTTGATATTTTGACAGAATAATTTGGTGGAACACACACAGACAGACAAGCAGACAATTTCTCTTTTATAGATATACTTGCAAAAGTACCCGTCGTTGACTGGGTTCAAAAACAGCCTACAGAAAATGGACTCTGATTTATAAAAGTACTAGCGGGGGTACCCGGCGTTGCCCGGGTGTTTGGAGGTGAGTGTGCTGTTAAATAAAAAAGAAACCGGGGGGGGGGGGTAGGATCGAACCCGAAGCCCTGAGGCGAAGTTTTAAAATAAAATCGGCCAGCCAGAATGAGTTAGTGAAAGATGTTTGAATTTATTTAAGTAAGAACCAAATAGACCGGTGCCCGCATGGAAGTCGTTGAGCGTTATGACGACGACGACGACGACGACGACGACGACGACGACGACGACGACGACGACGACGATGGAAGCTATTCAGCAAATGAGGTCAATGACCAGGTTTGTTTGTTATAAGCAAAGTAAAAAAGAAAACAACGTTAAAACTTAAGCGGGGGGGGGGCGGGTAATCAAAACATCGAAAAAAAACCCACAAAAAACTAACGTAAGGCAAACGAAGGATGAAAACAGAAACGAACACGTGAAAAATGGCTTGAATAAGCCTGTTTAGATATTAAAATTTAAAAAATCGGTAGGTACCCGGGTGTTTTTAGGTGCGTGGTCGGGGGTGGATAAGTGAAGTAAAAAAAAAAAAAAAACCAGAAAAACGAACGTTACGTGAAAAATGGCTTAAATAACACTGGTTCAATTTAAAAAATCGAAGAAAAAAAAGACATCTCAGACCACGATTCGAACCCAAAACGCTTAGATAATGAACCAACGCGCTAATCAACCGACCTAACGCGACATACATGAAACTTAGTCTGTTTTTCAACTATTTAAAGTAAATCAGGTCATGACGTCATCTGGTGCATGCGTAGAATCGGTCGTTGTCACGAGAAGACCGTTTTTGTTGACCCCCCCCCCTGTCGAAAATTGTCGATTTCGGGGTGAAGAAAATGAACGTTTTTGGCCAATTTTTCGATATTTTTCGATCGAAGGATGGAGCTTGGATATGATACCGAGTTTGTGAATTTTCGTCGTGTCTGTCGAAAGTTTTTAGCAGACACACAAACATACACACATACACAAACATACACATACATACATACATACATACATACATACATACATACATGCATACATACATACATACATTTTCGCTTTTATATTTATAGATGGATAAATCCTCGTAGTAAACGTCAAAATGGGATGAGTGCATATACTATCTCCTCAAGTGACGTCACGTTATTTTAATTGCATTTTCACCCCAAACAAGTGCCACTTTGATGTAAGGGACTACTATCTAGGGTATAATTTGCACGGACACTATTTAGGGAGCCTAGCAGCAAGATGTTTGTTTACATTACACTTGAACATCAGCATGTCAGTACAGTCAGGAAAGCAGAAACTCAGAAGGGAATTCCAAAGTCTAGCTGTCCCAGGGATGAAACTATAGATTAAAAGGCTTTCTGGCATTTGTGGATCTCTACTGTGTAGGGGTGGAATTTTGCTGCTTGTCGATTTTGTATGGGTATTTACGTTAAGGGCTTGTAGTTCGTCGGAGCACCTATCATTAAAATACTTGTAAAAAGCACAGGGATGCAATATTTCGTCGATGGGACAGAGTTTGAAACTTAGTTGAGTGCTATTAGGTTGGTGACTCTCTTTTGAACCCAGTCCTAAGAGCAAGAGACTATTAGCAGATGCACCAGCCCAAATGTGACAAAAATACTCCATATTGTCAAATTTGGGAATCTTTCTGTCAAATTCGGCGAATGGTGGTCTTGAAGAGGAACAGAATGCTCTCAGGCGTTAGTATTTTTCTAGCACGGTAGAGAGAGGCCACCTTTTTTGCAGCAGTCTTGACAATGCCCTCGATGCATTTGTTCCAACTCATGTTTTTTTTTGTGAATGATAAGCTAAGGACTTTGAACGAACTACTTTCATGTAATGTATCCTTAGTCATGGCTATTAGTGGTTGAGCAGGTTTCTTGTAATTATTAAAGGAAAGAAGCTTAATCTTGGCAGTATTGAATGTGGCCATCCATTTTTGTCCCCATTCCACTACAGACTTGAGGTCTTCCTCTTGGGTTCCCGCCATTGTCTTAGATATGTGTTCATTTGTTTTCCCCTCGTGTTTGTCATAGATGTGGTGTCGTCAGCAAATATACTCATCTCAAAGACAATTTTATCAGGAGGTCATTTATGAATATAAGGAATAATAAAGGTCCAAGGATCGACTCCTAAAACACACCGCATTTATATCATATTATTTTGACGGACGACCATCAAGGACAACCCGAATTCTTCTCTTATTTAAGTAGGATTTGAGTATGTTAAATATTCGTCCAGTACTACTATATGATCTGATTTTCCTGAGAATACCAGCGTGCCATACCCTGTTAAAGGCTTCTGACCTACCCTCCACTGCCTTATCCAGTGCATGGTATATACGTTCAGAGATTACAGTTAGGATATCTGTAATAGAACAAGCTTGCCTAAATCCATATTGTTGGTCGAACAGAAGTTTAACAATTGTGAGGCTTGATTAATTATGACTCAAATATTTTGGCGAAAAGAGAAAGAAGAAAAAAGAGAGAGAAGGCTAATGGGGAATTTAATGGGTCACTTCTTTCGCTAGTTTTGTACACTGGTAGCATATAAGCAGTTTCCAGCAGTAAGAGAAGGTAAGGTTCGTTAGAGCATTTATTGACAAATTTGGAGAGAACTGGGGCAACCTCAGCGGAACACTTTTAAATAGTAGATCAGGTCCACATGCTTTTGAGATGTCTAGGTGTTTTATGATATCATGTACTTGAGAAGGGGTGATCATCTAGTGTGGTTTCTGTCCGCAAAAGAAAATCTGGGAGGGAGTGGTTTGCTGTGTCCAAAGTAGAGTTGGAAGCAAATTGACAGGTAAGCAGGTTATCCTTTTCGGTTGACGTGCAAACAACTTCAAGATTGTTGGATAGTGGGAGAATTGTTGATTGTTAATTATTTACTTTTTTATATTAATGTACACAAATATATGTCATGTTAAATTTATTTGCATGGTTTCTTTCTTAGCATATAAAACGTTTTAACTGTTTGAAAAGTATTGGAATTTTGCCAATTATATTTGGCAACAAAAATATTGTGACGCCGGAAAGAAGAAATGGAACAGAAATACAAATAAAAATATTATAAAAAAAAACTTGTGCTTGTAGAAAAAGGGAGGCATAAACAAAAGAAAAGCTTCTTGCCAAAAGTCGGAATTTTCGGGAACTTATTTGTGACATTTTCACTGTATTATATATTTCCTGTGGCGTTTTGTTTTGGTTGAAGAAATAACACCTTGAATTCCGTGTTTCCAAATTATATGCAGGTTTCCGAGTTCGATCGAAAGATTCCCACGTTCGACAAGATACACCTGAAAATGATCGAATATCACATCGGCTAAAAAGTTGTAATTATAATACTCAAGATAAGAACAGTAATCTGAATGATCCAAATTATACATGCGTAACTGTGTTACACAAGCACGGAATGCTTATTTACCGGAAAATGAAAAATTGATAAAATGGTTGTTATAGCCGCCATATTAGATAAATATATTTTGAAGTATACACGATGATCGAAAATAAAAAGAAACAAAACAATTGCGACAAAGAAACGACTGTGTTTGAATAAATAAGCATACGCCTATTCTCACACAGGAAGTTTTTCGAAAGCAAATGTATGAGACACAATTCACAAAATAAGGGTGAAATTTAACAGGCGTAATGCTCAAGACTGTAGCAACACTCTTTAAATGTAATCGAAAATATACATAAATTGCCAGGGTAAACACAGAGAATATTATTGCGCTATATCGAAATTGGTAGCTCTCTGAAAGTCTCATCTCAATGCCTAAACCTTTTATACCAGGGATCGTCAACTTCCAGCCCACGGGTCAAATCGGGTCATTGAGTGAATTTTATTTGGCTCACCCCCTTATTCAGAACACGTTATAAATATGTACGAACCAAATTACAATGACAGTTGAAAGTCCGAATATATTGTGTCAAAATACAAATTCTTATTTAAATGTACCTGAAAACGTGTTTTACTTTTGACTTTTTTTTACTAACTCCTACAATAAATATATATTGCCAAGCAAAAAAAAAATATATATATATATAAAAAACATCATGACTAATGCGAAACAGATGATCTCATTATTTAGAAGTACAAATGTTTGTGATCCCCTTTTCCCCAAATAAAATATACTAAAATGTAAGTACTAAATTATGTACCGACCACCCGAATGATGTTTTGTACTTGTTATCAACAAAGATTTCACCTGATGTAGAGTGTGCAATCACACACACACACACACACACACACACACACACACACACACACACACACACACACACACACACACACACACACACACACACACACACACACACACACACACACACACACACACACACACACACACACACACACACACACACACACACACACACACACACACACACACACACACACACACACACACACACACACACACACACACACACACACACACACACACACACACACACACACACACACACACACACACACACACACACACACACACACACACACACACACACACACACACACACACACACACACACACACACACACACACACACACACACACACACACACACACACACACACACACACACACACACACACACACACACACACACACACACACACACACACACACACACACACACACACACACACACACACACACACACACACACACACACACACACACACACACACACACACACACACACACACACACACACACACACACACACACACACACACACACACACACACACACACACACACACACACACACACACACACACACACACACACACACACACACACACACACACACACACACACACACACACACACACACACACACACACACACACACACACACACACACACACACACACACACACACACACACACACACACACACACACACACACACACACACACACACACACACACACACACACACACACACACACACACACACACACACACACACACACACACACACACACACACACACACACACACACACACACACACACACACACACACACACACACACACACACACACACACACACACACACACACACACACACACACACACACACACACACACACACACACACACACACACACACACGCGCGCGCGCGCGCGCGCGCGCGCATAAACGAACCTTTATTCATTTCAATTTCCCCCCGTGCATTTGCACAAAAATAGGTTTTGTCAGCAACGGCACAATTTCAAATACGCCCACATACTTTTCTCAAAACAACAAAAGAAAAACACACACACACACACACACACACACACACACACACACACACACACACACACACACACACACACACACACACACACACACACATACACACACACACACACACACACACGCGCGCGCGCATAAACGAACCTTTATTCATTTCAATTTCCCCCCGTGCATTTGCACAAAAATAGGTTTTGTCAGCAACGGCACAATTTCAAATACGCCCACATACTTTTCTCAAAACAACAAAAGAAAAATGAACATATTTTTGGCGGACGTAGTGTAAGACAGCACCATGTGACACAAGTAACCAATGAAAAAATTAAGAAGATTGTCTTTTTAACGCTTTTCCAAAAGCCAAAATATAAGCAGGAGCAATCGTGTTTTGGAGCCAAAAATGTATAAAACGCATCAAACAGTCTTCTACGGGGAGAGTTCAGGTTTTTACTTTTCTTCTCGCTTCGACGACACAACGAGAATATGCCTCTCGTATTCACAACATCGTCGCTTCCAACACCGCCAACACCATTATACACACGCCACGCCACGTGGACACTCAGAAATCACTTATGCACACACGCATTCATTCCGAATATTTTCTTAATTAATAACAAATCACTTTCCTCACGAATTACTTTCCTCATGGAACTTTTTAAGTAAGGCGAACTTCGCCAGATAAACACAAACTTTAAAATAATCCCATTATTTTAACACGGGACTTTAACCTTCTAAACTCATTAATTCCACGAAGGACTTTCACCTAACATTTTAATCATAATGACTTCGAAAGAACTATCCCCAATTGAACCTTTGTTTATCCACCTTATTGTTTTTGTTGAAAAATAAATGCGGTGCATTTAAATCAGAAAGAGGTGTCGTTTTGTTTCATTCCTTTTTTAATTATTTTGTTTGCGACAAAGAAATTTAATTTTACTTAAACTTATGCACCCCTACAAGAGAAATTATGACACAGTAAATAAACCAGTTTCTTTAAAAACATTTTCTTGCGTTTCGGTGTAGAAATGATTGTTTTGTTGATTGTAATAATAGTCTTGGGAACTTAGCAGAGAAGCCAACAAACGACTAAAGAAAAAAAATCAAATATACAATAAATAAATGTTACCATAGCCAATAAAATTTACTGTTATACCTATCTTGTGTTTTAAAGTAGTTTTAAATGTTATTTTTCATCTCAAATATTTACTTTACGAAGAGGTTAGCTAACAAAGATGGCTGCTGACACATGAAAAATGTCAGCGGCCATCTTTGTTGACTAAACCATTTGTATTATACGGACTACTATTCTCATGTTGCATCGCATTCTAGCAATGTGTCGGCTGATGTAATCTCCGAACTTTTTCAGTTTCATATTGTCGCATTTGGGAAAGTGTACGAAATTTCGAACAGAACAGGGGGTAACTTTCCCTCATTCCGTCAGTCACGTCCAGGAAAAAGAAGTCTTAAAAGTCACTGAAGATCAAACCGTACCCCCCCCCACGAAGACTGTCATTATTATTATGATTATTACGAATCTGATGAAACGAGAGCATACTACCCCGTAGGCCCCTTTCTAAATTTCGTACAGATTGCTAAGTTTGACAGAAAGATTCCCGAATTCGACAACATGCACTTCAATTCAATCGGCTGAAACGTTGTAAGAATAACAATCAAGATGAAACCAGTAATCCAAATAATTAAAAAAAATTCACATATTTTTTTCAGAATGTGCGATTTCCAAATAATTACTCCCTTCGTACACATTTTGATTGATTTTACTATGAAATATGTTTGTTTGAAATAATAATAATAATAATAATAATAATAATAATAATAATAATAATAATAATAATAATAGGAAGAGGAAGAAGAAGAGGAGGAGGGTATACAACAAATTAAGTTCATCTTTTAAAATCAAATTCGCAGATAAAGGGAAACAACTTGGTTAAACTACTAAGAGTTACTTCCCTTTGTATAGTGAGAACGGCAAAATGATCATTCATTTGATACGCGTGCATTTTCCCACATATTATTTGATCGTATTGCGTTGCAAGGGTGTCAATGTTAATTAAAAGTAAAACACGAAAGATTAGTGTTAAGTAATCAATATCTATGAAGTAATCAATGTTTTTTTTTTGCAATAAATTCTGAAAGTTTTATTTTAATTCGATAATTCTTTCGCCAAGCGTTGTTCAGAAATCTCGTGTTTTTTTTTGTACTGGTGCATAAAGAGGGAGAGAATAGACTACATGCATATGTATAAAACTATAAAAGTGGGAATGTGTGCGAGGACAACTCTCAACGAATTTTTGATCTACAGACTTGAAATTTGATATATAAGGTATTCAGACATGTGGAAAACTTTTTAATCCATTTTCATCCCAAATAAAATAGTACGCATAGACCGTCGGATTTTTTATGTTTGTCAACTGTTTCACGACTGCGCATGCGCTAATCGCCCACATTATGTTAATAATAATAAGATTTGAATACATCTTTTGGAGATCATGTTCAGTAGGGCTAATGGTTATCGTACTTAACTCATTGTTTCTAGGTGATGGTTTCGTTGTCAGCTAGATAATTAAAAAAATTTTTTTACTTACAAGAATTGAACTGTTTAAAAAAACATAATATCGTGTGCACATGTGTCAGTTTCTTTTCGTTTTTGACGTCATTTTTAAAGGAATTTAAAGTTACGTTTAATACCGGGCAACGCCGGGTACATCTTCTAGGAAGTGAATAAAATGCTACACAAATGATTCCAAATCCTGTTCACCTCAAAATAATTTACATGATTGATAATATATATATATATATATATATATATATATATATATATATATATATATATATATATATATTTTTTTTAAGTACTAGCGTGGGTTAGTGGCTCCCGGCTTTGCCTGATCGTAAAATGCACTTAAATATGATAATTTAATTTGTCCAGATTTCGTATAAATTTTTATAGTCATGGTTTCAATAGTAAAAGATAAAGTATTTCGGTGCCATCAGCTGGAATCGAAACCGAAAATCAAGCTGTAGCATTCAAAGCTGGTGACGAACATGAACTGATTAAAAATTACAAATTAAAATAAACTAATATGAATGTACAAAATGTATAACGATTTTTTCTAATTTTGACTCATTTGTGACCACTTTAAAAACTATTTTAACCGGCTAAAACCCATAAAAGAACGGTCTGTAAAAATTCCAATCATTAGAGTCCTCTAGCACTGCTCTGCGACTTTTAGTTTCGGAAGTAATAGAGTTTGATGGAGTAAAGAAAAAGAGTTTGAAAATATGGAGACAGACAGTCAGACATGTAGCTTTTATATATTATATTTATTATTATCATTAAATATAAAAAATGTTTTATTTAATTCTATTGTTTTTCATTTATTTATGGAGTTTATTATATGCACTTTAGGTATCTCCAACCCGTTGTGTAGAACGTCATTATTATACACAATAAATAGTGACGTCATCATTTCGTGTGTCAATTTCTATGGAAGATCATTCATCCAGAAATTTATGAATAAATCAAATGTACAATAAAAAAAATCGATAAAAAACAATATAAGACTTACCTTTTAGAAAACAAATAGATTTTTAATAATGAACTACACAGACGATAAAATTAATTTTAACCTGTTCTGTTGATACGTGTATCTAAAGATGCTGTGCTTACAGGCGTTCATACTTTTTTTGAAAAACGGCGCAAAATTTGAATATCACCCTCTGTCATTTTAAATATTCAAATCCAAAAGATTTTTTAGTCGATTTTGCTTTTGTAATTTTTATTATTTCAAGAGTCATATATTCTATTATATGAATATATTTTTTTAGTATTGGAAACCTGTTATATAAAGAAAGCTGTTTAAACTTCATATTGCGTAATAATTGAATTTAATATCATTTAAACCTTTTTCAAAACAATTACTTTTTAGAATTTTGCATGTTTCTTGTTGTAATTCAAATACATATATTACCGAGAGAAAAAACTCAGGAAAAAAATTTTCTTTTATATTTAAAAAAAAATAATAATATTGATTTTATTTACAACTTTAAGGTAAGTGATAAAATGACAGGGTTATATATATATATATATATATATATATATATATATATATATATATATATATATATATATATATATATATATATATATGTATATATATATATATATATATATATATATATATATATATATATATATGTATAAGGAATGAAAAAATATACCAGTGGTGGTTGACGTTATGTTTAAAGAAAAAATAGAAAAAACCGAATGAAATTATTAAAAAATCAACGTTTCGTCCTTGTTTCCGAGGACATCTTCAGGATAATTGAAATAAAAATGTGATAAAAGAAAAAGTCATAGATCGTGCGAAAAAAGACAGTTTTTTAAAATCCAACCCATGTCGGGAAAGGACGCACACATATTCGTCCTTTCCCGACATGGGTTGGATTTTAAAAAACTGTCTTTTTTCGCACGATCTATGACTTTTTCTTTTATCACATTTTTATTTCAATTATCCTGAAGATGTCCTCGGAAACAAGGACGAAACGTTGATTTTTTAATAATTTCATTCGGTTTTTTCTATTTTTTCTTTAAACATATATATATATATATATATATATATATATATATATATATATATATATATAGAGAGAGAGAGAGAGAGAGAGAGAGAATATAGATGTCTCGTGTTGCCGAGTTCGAATCGTCTGGTGTAAATCGTGACACCCCGCACTGAAGATTCCCGAAAGGATAAAACACTAGTGTCTGTAGGTATTTAATTATTATAGTAAAAAATAATTATGACAGCCCCTTTAAGAAATTCGTTTCTTATCGTTGAGCGCTTATGCATAGATCATCGTATAACGATTAGATCACAGTCTGACTGATGTAAAGAACATTTAAAATTAAAAATGTTTAAATTCAACGTTATTTCACGCGGTTAATGGAAGCCAAATGGATACGGTCTTTGCTTATCGAGCCAGAGATATCTCATGTTACCGAGTTCGAATCTTTCGACTGGTGTTAATCGTGACATCCTGCACTGAAGATTCCCGAAAGGATGAAACACTAGTGTCTGTAGGTATTTAATTATTATAGCAAAAAAATAATTATATATATATATATATATATATATATATATATATATATATATATATATATCCCTATTTTCTAATAATTTGATCTTTTTAGCTTTAAAAAATGTTGAAATTTTTACCGACCTACATTTATTTTTTTTTTAGTTTTCGTAACACCGTAAAAAATTCCTCGAATATATTTAACGAAACCTACTTTTAATATGTAAGTTTATTTAATCTATATAATACTAAAACTCTATGGATCTTGTATGTTTGCAATCAGATTTCCGGTTTTCAACATCCGGTTGCGCATGCGTAAATAGCAACGTCTTCAATCCGTTATTCCAATTCCGGAATTTTTATATCGCTTTTAATACAAACAAGTTCATTTAATTTGATCAAATAGTTTTTTGTTTTTTTTTAACGGCTAAAAACATTCAACTTCGTAAAGTCTGTCGCAGTTTCAAAAAAACTTCTCCCTTTTAAAAAAACAAAAGTAAACAAACAAGAAAAACAACACTCATTAATAGAAGCAGCGGCGGTGAAAGAAAACACCTCTCACTTTCCCTCTAATAGATTTCAACACTCCTACTCCCTCTGTTTTCGTTACGTACGCGAGAAATCTTTAATTCATGTCATTATAAATAAATAATTTTATAAAATCAACCGTAGTTTTTTTTTTTTTAACGGCTAAAAACATTCAACTTCGTAAAGTCTGTCGCAGTTTCAAAAAAACTTCTCCCTTTTAAAAAAACAAAAGTAAACAAACAAGAAAAACAACACTCATTAATAGAAGCAGCGGCGGTGAAAGAAAACACCTCTCACTTTCCCTCTAATAGATTTCAACACTCCTACTCCCTCTGTTTTCGTTACGTACGCGAGAAATCTTTAATTCATGTCATTATAAATAAATAATTTTATAAAATCAACCGTAGTTTTTTTTTTTTTTTTTTAACGGCTAAAAACATTCAACTTCGTAAAGTCTGTCGCAGTTTCAAAAAAACTTCTCCCTTTTAAAAAACAACACTCATTTTTAATAGAAGCAGCGGCGGTGAAAGAAAACACCTCTGACTTTCACTCTCATAGATTTCAACACTCCTACTCCCTCTGTTTTCGTTACGTACGCGAGAAATAGTTACATGTATGTGTGAGAGAGAGAAAAAGGGAGCGATGTAAAACTGGATAGAGTTATCCCCCTTAACTAATGCAGACCTTTTTACTAGAGGGCGTTATTACAAAAAAATTTCTTTTTCTTCTTCCCATGTTTTTTAAAGTCGTCTGCTTACATTTCCAAACGGAAAGCTGAATCGGTAAATGCACACATTTCTATTACATTAAATAGTGTTTTCCTTTGTTGCTTTTAAACAGCAAATACTTGAATCATATGTTTTATACATATTAAATCCATTTTTTAAATCCAATATATTTTTTAAATCCAATATTTTAAATTCATCAGAAGTTTTTACACAAAAACGGAAAGCCGCATTGCTAAATGCACACGTTTCTATTACATTAAATTCCTTTTGTTGTTTTTTTAACAACAAATACTTGAATCATATGTTTTGCACATATTACATCCATTTTTTAACACATTTAATATTTTATTTTCTTTATGCCACAAGTGTCACGCTCATACATGAATTCCATAGCTAATATAACGTACTGACCCAACGGGTCACGGGTGGTCTAGTAATGAATAAATATCGAAATTTTCAAGAAAATATGACTATTATTTGGTTTTTGCTAGATATTAAAAACATGGGTTTGTCAACGGCTTAAAAAACTTCACTACATAGGAACGTTATTTTAAAGCGTCGATAATGTAAACACGATTTTTGTCTCGCATTTTCATTATTTTTGTATGCTGTAAAAATTTAAAAAAAATATTAGCAGTTTATTTGAAGCTTCTTTTAAATGGTAAAAAGGTTAGGATGATAATATTAAATTTTTACAAGGAACTCACCACTTATCAAGGCGCGAAGGCCACTCGGGGGTAAGGGTTATTGCGTGTACAGTAATCAATGGGATAATATCGTAGTAATCGCTAATAATGGAGATCTGATAAATTGTCTTACTTAAGGAGGCGGTTGATCAGGAACTTGTTTATGTTGGACTTGAAGACATCCAAGTTGTAGTCAGATGGGAAACAGGCAAACGGAAGAGAGTTCCACCGGCGTGCACTTATAAGAAAGAAGCTTTGTTCATGGAATCTACGTTTTGATTTAGGCACAGATAAAGAGTGGGAAAAATCCCTGACAGTGGTTTCAGCTAGACTGGTGTTTACGTGAAAGATTTGCGAGAGGGGGGGGCAGAGATTGGAGCTCAGACGAGCACTTCCAATGTAAATAACTATAAAACAACGACAAGCTCGCAACGTCCCTTCTGTGGGAGAGAGGTTGCAGGGAAGGGAAAAGGGCACCCCCCCACTAGACTACGAAGTCTATTTTGTGCTCTGTCAAGGCACGATAGGCCGTTTTTAGCAAATCCTGCCCAGATATGGCAGCAGTAATCCATGCTTGGACGTACTTGGCTTTTATATAGATAGAGAATTTCATCAGCAGTGAGATATCTACTGGAGCAGTAGAAGAATCCTACCATCTTTCCAGCGACCCTAACAACAGATTTCATGTATGTGTTCCATTTCAGATCAGGAGTAAAGGTCAATCCTAGAAGCTTGTCAAAATATGGAGCCTCCCCAAGATGAGAGCCATCCATTTCAATTGATGCCAGATGGGGATCAGAGCGTTGATGATGTAAAGATAAAAGCTTGGTTTTAGATGCATTAAAAGTAACCAGCCACCTCTTCCCTCATTGTACCACGCGCTCCAGATCAGAGGACAGAGAATCAGAGAGAACTTTGTCATTTACAGCCTTTGATGTATTGTCATAGATGGTCGTGTCATCAGCATATATGTCAACGAATGATTTAATTATGTGTTTTGAGAGATTATTGATGTAGATCAGGAAGAGAGTTGGGCCCAGGATGGACCCTTGAGGAACATCAGCATTAATACTGTAGGCTTCTGATTTCTGCCCATCGACCACTACTCTTATGAGCTTATCAGAGAGAAATGATTTAATAACTGAGAAAACATTTCCAGTTATACCGTAGCTGGAAATTTTGTGAAGTAGGCCTTTATGCCACACCTTATCGAAGGCTTTCGATATGTCAAGATAATATATTATTATAGAGTCGTAATTTCCAAAGGGAAATAAAATTATTTGGGTACCATCAACTAGAATCGAAATCGAAAGCAAAACAGTAACGTTAATAGGTGGTGACCTTACCACTGTAACTAATGTGACACGCATATGAACTGATTAAAAATTATAAATTAAAAAAAAAACTAAGATGTATGTACAAAATGCATAAGCTTTTCTTTTTCAATTTTGACCCATTTTTTACCCCTCAAAGCTATTTTAACCGGCTAAAGACTCATAAAAGAACGATCCATAAAAATCCAACCATTTCATGCCCCTAGTGCCTCTCTGCGACTTTTAGTATCGGGAGAGATAGAGTTTGGTGGAGCCAAGAAAACTTATTAAATGGCCGTCTGCCAGAAATAATGTGGCCTATCGGAATTCCCACTACGATATTTGCGAGTTATTACAACTAGCCAGGCAAGGAAGCTTTTAAAATCAGTGGAAATATATGATCACAATTATAACCAAGATGGCGTACGAAAGTTTTGATTATGTATTTTAACTTATTATTAAGTAATTTGAAACTCCATCGATTATTTATGATAGTGCTGTTATAGTTTAATTTTAAGTTAAACTCCATTAGTCCCATACGGTAGTATTAATATTTGTTTTTAATTGGTTAGATTAAACAACCCAATAAATGAATCAACTCGAATAGCAATTTTATTATATTTATTTTATTTTATTTGTTTTTTAAAACACGCTTCCTTTTCATTGGCTGACTAGTAAATGAGAAGAAAGCTGGAATTATAACTTCTGCAAAGAGAACAGTAGCACTAATCTTTGCAATGTGTCGACCTATAGGACCGGATAACAGGTAGGGGGTGTCTGTCCGAGCCAATCTGATGAGTAAGAACTCCGAAATCGGCAATGGAGACAGCAATCACCACTGAGGACCACCTAAATGCATTCGAATGTATTTTTCGATTATTCTTTTATGTTGGAGCATGGAGATGAAGCAATATTATATACTGAGAATGAAGTAGGCATTGATTCCTATACTGTCGTTGATTGGAAACAATTTATTAGAGAATTTTATGAACAAGGCATTATAAACAATTCGATATTGCTGGGTAGATTAGATTAAGAAAATACTTCAAAGGAAGTAGAAATTGATGAATCCTACTTCTTTAAACGAATATATAACAAATGTCGATTTAGATACGTTATTTTGCGCAGTGTACAAGCGTACAAGTAAATGTAATCTAACCATCGCAAAACGGAAAGATAGGGAAACTCTGTTCTCGATCATTCGATCGTGGATTCTACTGTATCATCTCTAATGGTTGGGTTGCATATGAAGGCTTACATCGATACGAAAACGGTATATACGAACATGCCACAGTCATCCATGGGACCAATTCTATTAGTCCTACTGATCACAATGTACACAAACAATTGAATGTAAGATAAAAACATGCTTAAAGATTGATTAACGTCGAAATTTCTTTATTATTCCTATATTATTCATATTATATAAAAAATCTATAAATATTATTCATATTATATAAAAATATATAAATATTATTCATATTATATAAAAAATATATAAATATTATTCATATTATATAAAAAATATATAAATATTATTCATATTATATAAAAATATATAAATATTATTCATATTATATAAAATATATAAATATTTTTCATATTATATAAAAAATATATAAATATTATTCATATTATATGAAAAATATATAAATATTATTCATATTATATAAAAATATATAAATATTATTCATATTATATAAAAAAATATATAAATAATTAACATTGAAATTTATATGTTTTTATTGTTAGTATTTATTATTTAACGAAAATAAAGAAAAACAAATTTCTTATTTTAACATGATCTTATGCCAAAAGACACACCCGGAAATTGTTTGGGACCAGAAGTGAAATGTTTCACCTTCATCTCATGGATTTTTATATATATAAATATTATTCATATTATATAAAAAATGTATAAATATTATTCATATTATATAAAAAATATATAAATATTATTCATATTATATAAAAAATATATCAATATTATTCATATTATATAAAAAATATGTAAATATTTTTCATATTATATAAAAAAATATATAATTATTATTCATATTATATAAAATATATAAATATTATTCATATTATATAAAAAATAAATATGAATATTATTCATATTATATAAAAATATATAAATATTATTCATATTATATAAAAAAATATATAAATATTATTCATATTATATAAAAAATCTATAAATATTTTTCATATTATATAAAAAATATATAAATATTATTCATATTATATAAAAAATATATAAATATTATTCATATTATATAAAAAATATATAAATATTTTTCATATTATATAAAAAATATATAAATATTCATATTATATAAAAATATATAAATATTATTCATATTATATAAAAAAATATATAAATATTATTCATATTATATAAAAAATATATAAATATTATTCATATTATATAAAAAATATATAAATATTATTCATATTATATAAAAAATATATAAATAATTAACATTGAAATTTATATGTTTTTATTGTTAGTATTTAGTATTTAACGAAAATAAAGAAAAACAAATTTCTTATTTTAACATGATCTTATGCCAAAAGACACACCCGGAAATTGTTTGGGACCAGAAGTGAAATGTTTCACCTTCATCTCATTGAATTTTTTTGGCGGGAAAGGGAAAATGGAGAAGTTTTCCACACATATTTATTGCAATCAGGGATCAATATGCGACATGATTTTTTCATTCATTAACACGTTTAATTATTTTGTTATTTAACACTATTCATTAATTAACGTGTTTCCTTTTACGATCGAGTAATTGCTTATAATTGTTCAGGTACAGTATTTGAATATTATTAGTATGTTAAAATGGTTTTAGATTTTTTGTTTATTTCTTTAGATTTCGTAAACTGTTGCGACGTTTTCTGGGACTAAAGGCCATTGTGGAGATCATTCTTCACGTACAGTATTTATATATTCATTATTATTATTATTATTATTATTATTATTATTATTATTATTATTATTATTATTATTATTATTATTATTATTTATCTTTTTTATTTTTTGTTTTTTTCGCAAACTGTTTCAGCAATTTCCGAGACTAACGGTTCTGGAGGAGTTCAGGTATGGTATTCGTGTACTCGTGAATTTATTTTTCAGTTTCGAAAGGAAACAAATTTTTACTTCGTGTATTCAATTGCCTTTTCGTAAAAACTGCCTCGGCAATTCATGGGACTATGCACTTGTGGAGACGAGTCTATTTTTTACTTGAAATTATTTAGTTGTTCGATAAATTATTTTAGCGTGTCTAATTATCTCTTGCAAAATAATGCGTATATTTTGCTTAATTGTTACTAGTTAAGTTATCTCCCTTACATAATCGTCTGGAAAGTATTTGTGAAGACATTCGTGTGTGCGCGTATGTGTGTGTGTGTGTGTTGTCAATTTCTATATTATTGAAAAGTCTCTTTATTGTTTAACTAGTTTTTTTTATTTTTATTCGTGAATTAAAAAATGAAAATACAGTTTTTTCTTTCTTTTTCTTTATTACGTAAACAGATTTCAAACTCACTTAAATACGTTTGTATATACGATAATACTCATAAACAATTGACGCAATTTTGATACAAGGGAAATAACTTTGAAATAATTATAATGTAATTATCTCCCTTGAACACACATTCTTTAGTTACTCCCCTTGATTATATATTTTTGCTTAAATTTCTCCACGATTCTTATTAATACTTTATTGTACCTATTTACTATGCCTCCCCACGGGACAGTTAGACACCAGGGTCGTTTTTTAACGTGGAGAAAAGGTACAAAAATAAAAATTGTCTCAGTCGTGAAGGATTTCTCCTCCACCGAAAGAGAACAAGAAATAGAAGTGAAGCATATGAAGAACAGATGGTATTTATTTGCTCCCCCACCGAGCAAATTAGGCACAAGGCCGATTTTTAAAGTGAGGAGTGAAGGGGAAATGGGGACCAACTCTCCGGGGAGTAGGGGAGCTGGATAGTGACAATTGGTATGAAGGGTTGCCCCTACATTGACCAAGGTCTTATATGTGGAGTTGGCCCCACATATGGTCTTTGCTAGCAGTATCTGCCGGAAAGATACTACACTTTGATCTTGGCCAAAAGGCCAAGGACTTTATTGTAATGCATATCGCAATTATTAGTAGGTTCTCGGCTGTTTAAGCTTTTCCTATTTTAATGAAATTTTGCTGTCTGCCTAAAAACAAAACCCGCGTAATATTTGATATTTGATTTATAGTAAACTCGTTTATTAATGCGTAATTTCCTCCAGTTTTCTTCTCTTTTCCCCCTCTTCTTCTTCTTCTTCTTCTTCTTCTTCTCTTTATTATTATTATTATTATTATTATTATTATTATTATTATTATTATTATTATTTATTTTTTATTATTTATTTTTTTATTTATTTTTATTTTTTACATTTACTCACTAGGAGTAGTCAAACAGCCCATCATCATCTTTGGGAACAAATTGCGGTGTTCTCTGGAGTCTGAGTGACAACAAGTCTCCCCGGATTTCCAGTACTCTCCACCTCTTTCGATAACCTTTGCGAAAGAATTTGCGCTATCGCACCAGCCACTGGCAGCGACCTGGAATTTGTATGGCAATAAGCCTCCACAAAGACCTAGTCCTCTTTGCACTCAGCCAATGGAAGTCTGGCTAGTGCTTTCTCTCTTCGGTCTTGCCATCCTCTTTGGCCCTCATTTATTTAGTGTGGTGCCAATTTATGGTGACACACATACATAAAAAGGGGGACATATCTTACAATCATACCTTTGCTTCCATGTGATGCTCCTTTGCCTTTTATATCTGTAGTCGTTTCTGTGTGTCCAATTTGTGTCTGTGTAGTTCCTATGTATTAGTGTCCACATTCAAGAGTTTTCCTTAATATTTCTGCAGTTTTTATTATCGTTATCTGTTGTATCTTCTCAGCCATCCCTCTGATTCCAATCTCTCCCATTCTTTTTTTTCAAAGTTTTTCAGTATCGTTCCTAGCTACTATTAGTGGTGTTATCTTACATCTCTTCATTTTTCAGATCCCTTTGAGCTCTCTGCCCAATTCCGTGTATTTTTTTCGCTTCTCCATCTCGACTTGGTGGTCTGTTGGAACAGCAAAATCTACAATTTGGTTGGACTTTTCCTTCTTGTTAACTATTATGATATCCGTTTTTTTTTTTGCTTTGATGGGTTTATCTGTTTATATATCCATATTCCATAGGATCTTGTGACTTTCATTTTGCAGTACTGCTGCCGGTTTGTACGATTTGTTTGGGTATTCAAGATGCAATCGTGTGCATCATTGCCAGTGCAGTACCTTCTCCACTTGATCGTGTCTACTGTTATATTATTTTTGGGATAGTTTCTGCATTCACGTATTATGTGTTTTTTTTTGTTTCGTCTCTTTGTCCACAGAGTCTGCATTTACCGTTTTATTGTTTTGTTGACCCTTGCTTTGATGTGGTTGGTTCTAATCGCGTTATCTTGTGCAGCTATTATTAGGAATTCAGTTTCCCTGTTTAGGTTCCCTTTTTGTAACCATTTCCAAGTGTTTTTGTTAGTCACATCTTTTATCATCCTTATGAATTGCCCGTGTAGCTGTTTCTCTTCCCATTTTTCTTTCATCATCTTATTCCTCATCTCTCTTTCTATTTTGTTCATTTCTTCCATGTTTTTTTGCTGCAGTAATTATTCTTTCGATGTTAGGCATTGTATATTTTTCTTATTCTTTTTGTTTTGTGTGTTATTTACAGTTTTCTATGCAAACCAGCCCTATTCCTCTACCTTTCCCTTTCACATATAGTCGGTTAGCATCATCCTTTGGATGTAGTGCATCGTGCATTGTCATGATCGAGGTTCCTTATTTCTTCTTTGTTATATCTTATAAGCAGTCAAGAGTATCTTACTAGTGACACTGCTCACGTGTTTATTCCTTTAATTAGTTTTCGACTATTTAGTTTTGTTTTGAGGAGTTTTCTTGGATTTTGGATGCTTGGTTTGGTTGTTTTTGTTTTACGGCATATCAACCCTTTACAGGTTATTTAATGCCGAATTCAGTGATTTTGAAGAAACATTTTTTTAATAGAATATATATATATATATATATATATATATATATATATATATATATATATATATATATATATATTTTT
>NC_136492.1:89572484-89609984 GCF_053919585.1 Euprymna scolopes | reverse complement strand
TTTATAAATGCTACATATTTTCTACACTTATAAATGCCACATATTTTTCTACATTTATAAATGCCACATATTTTCTACATTTATAAATGCCACATATTTTTCTACATTTATAAATGCCACATATTTTTCTACACTTATAAATGCCACATATTTTTCTACACTTATAAATGCTACATATTTTTCTACATTTATAAATGCCACATATTTTTCTACACTTATAAATGCCACATATTTTTCTACACTTATAAATGCTACATATTTTTCTACATTTATAAATGCCACATATTTTCTACATTTATAAATGCTACATATTTTCTACATTTATAAATGCTACATATTTTTCTACATTTATAAATGCTACATATTTTCTACATTTATAAATGCCACATATTTTTCTACATTTATAAATGCTACATATTTTCTACATTTATAAATTCCACATATTTTCTACATTTATAAATGCCACATATTTTTCTACATTTATAAATGCTACATATTTTTCTACATTTATAAATGCCACATATTTTCTACATTTATAAATGCCACATATTTTTCTACATTTATAAATGCTACATATTTTCTACATTTATAAATGCCACATATTTTCTACATTTATAAATGCCACATATTTTTCTACATTTATAAATGCTACATATTTTCTACATTCATAAATGCCACATATTTTCTACATTTATAAATGCCACATATTTTTCTACATTTATAAATGCCACATATTTTTCTACACTTATAAATGCTACATATTTTTCTACATTTATAAATTCCACATATTTTCTACATTTATAAATGCTACATATTTTCTACATTTATAAATGCTACATATTTTTCTACATTTATAAATGCTAAATATTTTCTACATTTATAAATGCCACATATTTTTCTACACTTATAAATGCTACATATTTTTCTACATTTATAAATGCTACATTATTTCTACATTTATAAATGCTACATATTTTCTACATTTATAAATGCTACATATTTTCTACACTTGTAAATGCCACATATTTTTCTACATTTATAAATGCCACATATTTTTCTACACTTATAAATGCCACATATTTTTCTACATTTATAAATGCTACATATTTTTCTATATTTATAAATGCTACATATTTTTCTACACTTATAAATGCTACATATTTTTCTACATTTATAAATGCTACATATTTTCTACATTTATCAAGGCTACATATTTTTCTACATTTATAAATGGTACATATTTTCTACATTTATAAATGCTACATTTTTTTCTACATTTATAAATGCTACATATTTTCTACATTTATAAATGCTACATATTTTTCTACATTTATAAATTCTACATATTTTCTACATTTATAAATGCTACATATTTTTCTACATTTATAAATGCCACATATTTTTCTACATTTATAAATGCCATATATTTTTCTACACTTATAAATGCCACATATTTTCTACATTTATAAATGCTACATATTTTTCTACATTTATATATGCTACATATTTTCTACATTTATATATGCTACATATTTTCTACATTTATATATGCTACATATTTTTCTACATTTATAAATGCTACATATTTTTCTACATTTATAAATGCTACATATTTTTCTACATTTATAAATGCCATATATTTTTCTACATTTATATATGCTACATATTTTCTACATTTATAAATGCTACATATTTTCTACATTTATATATGCTACATATTTTTCTACACTTATAAATGCCACATATTTTTCTACACTTATAAATGCCATATATTTTTCTACACTTATAAATGCCACATATTTTCTACATTTATAAATGCCACATATTTTTCTACATTTATAAATGCTACATATTTTCTACATTTATAAATGCCACATATTTTCTACATTTATAAATGCTACATATTTTTCTACATTTATAAATGCTACATATTTTCTACATTTATAAATGCCACATATTTTCTACATTTATAAATGCTACATATTTTTCTACATTTATAAATGCTACATATTTTCTACATTTATAAATGCTACATATTTTCTACATTTATAAATGCTACATATGTTTCTACATTTATAAATGCTACATATTTTCTACATTTATAAATGCCACATATTTTTCTACTCTTATAAAGGCCACATATTTTTCTACATTTATAAATGCCACATATGTATCTACACTTATAAATGCTACATATTTTTCTACACTTATAACTGCTACATATTTTTCTACATTTATAAATTCCACATATTTTCTACATTTATAAATGTTACATATTTTCGACATTTATAAATGCTACATATTTTTCTACACTTATAAATGTTACATATTTTCTACATTTATAAATGCTACATATTTTTCTACATTTATAAATGCTACATATTTTCTACATTTATAAATGCTACATATTTTTCTACATTTATAAATGCCACATATTTTCTACATTTATAAATGCTACATATTTTTCTACACTTATATATGCTACATATTTTCTACATTTATATATGCTACATATTTTTCTACACTTATAAATACCACATATTTTCTACATTTATAAATGCTACATATTTTCTACATTTATAAATGCTACATATTTTCTACATTTATATATGCTACATATTTTTCTACACTTATAAATGCCACATATTTTCTACACTTATAAATGCCACATATGTATCTACACTTATAAATGCTACATATTTTCTACATTTATTTATGCTACATATTTTCTACATTTATAAATGCTACATATTTTCTACATTTATAAATGCTACATATTTTCTACATTTATATATGCTACATATTTTCTACATTTATAAATGCCACATATTTTTCTACACTTATAAATGCCATATATTTTTCTACATTTATAAATGCCACATATTTTTCTGCACTTATAAATGCCACATATTTTTCTACACTTATAAATGCCACATGTTTTTCTACATTTATAAATGCCACTTATTTTTCTACACTTATAAATGCCATATATTTTTCTACATTTATAAATGCCACATATTTTTCTACATTTATAAATGCCACATATTTTTCTACACTTATAAATGCCACATATTTTTAACATTTATAAATGCCACATATTTTTCTACACTTATAAATGCCACATATTTTCTACACTTATAAATGCCACATATTTTTCTACATTTATAAATGCCACATATTTTTCTACACTTATAAATTTCCATATATTTTTCTACATTTATAAATTCCACATATTTTCTACATTTATAAATGTTACATATTTTCGACATTTATAAATGCTACATATTTTTCTACACTTATAAATGCTACATATTTTCTACATTTATAAATGCTACATATTTTTCTACATTTATAAATGCTACATATTTTCTACATTTATAAATGCTACATATTTTTCTACATTTATAAATGCCACATATTTTCTACATTTATAAATGCTACATATTTTTCTACACTTATATATGCTACATATTTTCTACATTTATATATGCTACATATTTTTCTACACTTATAAATACCACATATTTTCTACATTTATAAATGCTACATATTTTCTACATTTATAAATGCTACATATTTTCTACATTTATATATGCTACATATTTTTCTACACTTATAAATGCCACATATTTTCTACACTTATAAATGCCACATATGTATCTACACTTATAAATGCTACATATTTTCTACATTTATATATGCTACATATTTTCTACATTTATAAATGCTACATATTTTCTACATTTATAAATGCTACATATTTTCTACATTTATATATGCTACATATTTTCTACATTTATAAATGCCACATATTTTTCTACACTTATAAATGCCATATATTTTTCTACATTTATAAATGCCACATATTTTTCTGCACTTATAAATGCCACATATTTTTCTACACTTATAAATGCCACATGTTTTTCTACATTTATAAATGCCACATATTTTTCTACACTTATAAATGCCACATATTTTTCTACATTTATAAATGCCACTTATTTTTCTACACTTATAAATGCCATATATTTTTCTACATTTATAAATGCCACATATTTTTCTACATTTATAAATGCCACATATTTTTCTACACTTATAAATGCCACATATTTTTAACATTTATAAATGCCACATATTTTTCTACACTTATAAATGCCACATATTTTCTACACTTATAAATGCCACATATTTTTCTACATTTATAAATGCCACATATTTTTCTACACTTATAAATGCCATATATTTTTCTACATTTATAAATGCCACATATTTTTCTGCACTTATAAATGCCACATATTTTTCTACACTTATAAATGCGACATATTTTTCTACATTTATAAATGCCACATATTTTTCTACACTTATAAATGCCACATATTTTTCTACATTTATAAATGCCACATATTTTTCTACATTTATAAATGCCACATATTTTTCTACATTTATAAATGCCACATATTTTTCTACACTTATAAATGCCACATATTTTTCTACACTTATAAATGCCATATATTTTTCTACACTTATAAATGCCACATATTTTTCTACACTTATAAATGCCACATATTTTTCTACATTTATAAATACCACATATTTTTCTACATTTATAAATGCCACATATTTTTCTACATTTGTAAATGCCACATATTTTTCTACACTTATAAATGCCATATATTTTTCTACATTTATAAATGCCACATATTTTTCTACACTTATAAATGCCACATATTGTTCTACATTTATAAATGCCACATATTTTTCTACATTTATAAATGCCACATATTTTTCTACATTTATAAATGTCACATATTTTCTACATTTATAAATGCCACATATTTTTCTACATTTATAAATGCCACATATTTTTCTACACTTATAAATGCCACATATTTTTCTACATTTATAAATGCCATATATTTTTCTACATTTATAAATGCGACATATTTTTCTACACTTATAAATGCCACATATGTTTCTACATTTATAAATGCCATATATTTTTCTACACTTATAAATGCAACATATTTTTCTACATTTATAAATGCCACATATTTTTCTACATTTATAAATGCCACATATTTTTCTACACTTATAAATGACATATATTTTTCTACACATATAAATGCCACATATTGTTCTACATTTATATATGCCACATATTTTTCTACATTTATAAATGCGACATATTTTTCTACACTTATAAATGCCACATATTTTTCTACACTTATAAATGCGACATATTTTTCTAAACTTATAAATGCCACATATTTTTCTACATTTATAAATGCTACATATTTTTCTACACTTATAAATGCCACATATTTTTCTACACTTATACATGCTACATATTTTTCTACTCTTATAAATGCCACATATTTTTCTACACTTATAAATGCCACATATTTTTCTACATTTATAAATGCCACATATTTTTCTACACTTATAAATGCCACATATTTTTCTACATTTATAAATGCCACATATTTTTCTACACTTATAAATTCCACATATCTTTCTACATTTATAAATGCTACATATTTTTCTACACTTATAAATGCTACATATTTTCTACATTTATAAATGCCACATATTTTTCTACATTTATAAATGCCACATATTTTTCTACACTTATAAATGCCACATATTTTTCTACATTTATAAATGCCACATATTTTTCTACACTTATAAATGCCACATATTTTTCTACATTTATAAATGCCACATATTTTTCTACATTTATAAATGCTACATATTTTCTACATTTATAAATGCTACATATTTTTCTACATTTATAAATGCTACATATTTTTCTACTCTTATAAATGCCACATGTTTTTAACATTTATAAATGCCACATATTTTTCTACATTTATAAATGCCACATATTTTTCTACATTTATAAATGCCACATATTTTTCTACATTTATAAATGCCACATATTTTTCTACATTTATAAATGCCACATATTTTTCTACATTTATAAATGCCACATATGTTTCTACATTTATAAATGCCACATATTTTTCTACATTTATAAATGCCACATATTTCAGAATTAAAAAAAAAATCACTTTATTTTTGCAGCTTTTCAGTAGAACTGGACAAGCGTAAGTCCACAATTACCAGCGCCATTTTGTTTTGCAAGATTTAACCAGCAAAAACAAAGAAGACAAAAATAAATAAAAGGAACAAGAAAGAAAAGTGGTGATAAATGATTTGCGTTGACCGCATTAGAATTGCAATCACCTGTGCAATATCTCACGACGTGTACGCATAAGCCATCTCCATCAATTATTCATGCGTCTTCGACGTTGCAATATTGCAGCAGAGAGTAATACAACACAAAACTAAATAATAATAATAATAATAATAATAATAATAATAAGAAGAAGAAGAAGAAGAAGAAGAAGAAGAAGAAGATGCAAATACGGCGGACACAAAAATGCCACCTAGCGGCAAGTTTTGACACGAATAAAAGCGCCAGTCAAATGGCTCGTCGGACGCTAAACTAAAGACATTTCCTATCACTTTGAATTGAAATAACAACAAAGAAATTTCTTTTTTATTCCCTGTATTTTTGTTTCTTAAGATGGATAACTATCACATAACATATGCCTTTCAGGTTTGACCAGACATTGATCCAAATGCATTTACATAATTAGTACTAGTCCGTTTACATAGCATTGCATGGGCATCACATGTGTTGGGAGGATTAATCGGAATCGAAAAAATGGAACTTTTTGAGATATGGTAATCGATATCACAGTTGGAAAAAATTAGCCTAATTTCCGATCTCCAATCGATTCTTTCGCTTTTGACCTTTTTAAAACTAAATTTTCTATTATCTATATATATAAAAGCGAAAATGTGTGTAAGTATGTATGTATGTATGTTTGTATGTTTGTATGTTTGCATGTGTGTTTGTGTGTCCGCTAAAAACTTTCGACAGACACAACGAAAATTCACAAACTCGGTATCATATGGAAGCTCCATCCTTCGCCCGAAAAATATCGAAAGATTGGGCAAAAACGTTCATTTGTTCACCCCGAAATCGACAATTTTCGACAGGAGGGGGGTCAACAAAAACCGTCCCCTCGTGAGGACGACCGGTGCTACGCATGCGTCAGATGACGTCATGAGCTGATTTACTTTAAATAGTTGAAGAACTGACCAAATTTCATGTACGTCTCGTTAGCTCAGTTGGTTAGCGCGTTGGTTCATTATCTAAACGTTTTGGGTTCGAATCGTGGTGTGAAATGTCTTTTTTTTTTTTCGATTTTTAAAATTTAAATATTGAACCAGTGTTATTTAAGCCATTTTTCACGTAACGTTCGTTTTTCTGTTTTTTTTTTTTTACTTCGCTTAATCTTAAAAACACCCGGGTACCCACCGATTTTTTAAATTTTATTATCGAAACAGGCGTATTTAAGCCATTTTTCACGTGTTTGTTTTTTTGGTTTTAACGTTCGGTTTTCTGTTTTCTTTTTTGCTTTTTCGATTTTTACATTTAACAGCGGTCATTTGCCTTACGTTAGTTTTTTTGTGTTTTTATCGATGTTTTGATTACCCCCCTAAGTTTTAACGTTCGTTTTTATGTTTTCTTTTTTTACTTCGCTTATAACAAACAAACCTGGTCATTGACCTCATTTGCTGAATAGCTATTGCTTACGTCGTCGTCGTCGTCGTCGTCGTTGTAACACTCTACGACTTCCGTGCGGGCACCTGTCAATTTTGTTCTTACTTAAATAAATTCAAACATCTTTCAGTAACTCATTCTGGCTGGCCGAACGGTTCATGTTTTTCTCACATTTTATTTTTCAACTTCGCCTTAGGGCTTCGGGTTCGATCCTACCAACTTTACCCCCCCCCCCCCAGTTTCTTCTTTATTAAACAGCACACCTCCAAACACCTGGGAAACGCCGGGTATCCCCGCTAGTCTATATATATAAAAGCGGAAATGTGTGTATGTATGTATGTATGTATGTGTGTTTGTGTGTCCGCTAAAAACTTTCAACAGACACGACGAAAATTCACAAACTCGGTATCATATTGAAGCCCCATCTTTCGCCCGAAAAATATCGAAAAATTGGCCAAAAACGTTCATTTTTTCACCCCGTAATCGACAATTTTCGACAGCGGGGTGGGGGGTCAACAAAAACGGTTCTCTCGTGACGACGACCGGTTCTACGCATACGTCAGATGACGTCATGAGCTGATTTACTTTAAATAGATGAAGAACTGACCAAATCTCATGTACGTCGTGGTAGGTCAGTTGGTTAGCGCGTTGGTTCATTATTTAAACGTTTTGGGTTCGAATCGTGATGTGAAATGTCTTTTCTTTTTTTTCGATTTTTTAAATTTAAATATTGAACCAGTATTTTAGCCATTTTTCACGTAACGTTCGTTTTTCTTTTACTTCGCTTATCCACCCCCGACCACACACCCAAAAACACCCGGGTACCCACCGATTTTTTAAATTTTAATATCGAAACAGGCTTATTTAAGCCATTTTTCACGTGTTCGTTTTTCTGTTTTCTTTTTTCTTTTTTAGATTTTTACATTAACATCGTTCGTTTGCCTTACGTTAGTTTTTTTGTGTTTTTTTTTTCGATGTTTTGATTACCCCCCTTAAGTTTTAACGTTCATTTTTATGTTTTCTTTTTTTACTTCGCTTATAACAAACAAACCTGGTCATTGACCTCATTTGCTGAATAGCTATTGCTTACGTCGTCGTCATCGTCGTCGTCATAACGCTATGTGGCTTCCGTGCGGGCACCTGTCAATTGGGTTCTTACTTAAATAAATTCAAACATCTTTCAGTAACTCATTCTGGCTGGCCGAACTGTTCATGTTTTTTTTCACATTTTATTTTCAAACTTCGCCTCAGGGCTTCGGGTTCGATCCTACCCCCCTCCCCGGTTTCTTTTTTATTAAACAGTACACACACCTCCAAACACCCGGGCAACGCCGGGTACCCCCGCTAATCTATATATATAAATGCGAAAATGTTTTTGTGTGTGTGTGTTTGTATATCTCGCAAAAACTTTCAACACGGGCCACGGATTTTAGCTACATAGGTATCATTTTATAGCTCGAACCTTCGCCCGACAAATATCGAAAAATTGGCCAAAAACATTAATTCTTCACCCTAAAATCATCAGTTTAGTACAGGGAGGGGTACTGAAAAAATCGTTCCTTCATTTTCTCTGCTCCTGCTACTACTACAATGACGTCATGTTTGACCTAGAAAACGTTCACGTTAGTTTCAACCACCTGCACGTGTTTTTAAAGGTTTAATTTTAGCCGTTATTAAGTGTATGTTTCTTTGGCGTAGGAGTAACGTGTCGGGCGTTTTTTTCCGCCTTCGGGTTGGAGCCTGTCTTTTGACCTAAACTTTTTTTCCCCTTTGACACGTTTTTTTTTTCCTTTTTTTTACGTTCGTTCGCTGCTTTTTTTTGTTTTGGTTTTTCCAATTTTTCTTATAATCGTGATTTTTTTTATAATATTAAAACAGGGTCACTCTCTCCTACATAACACCCCAAACACCCGGGCAACGCCGGTACCCCCGTTAGTCTATAAATATAAAAGCGAAAATGTTTGTGTGTGTGTGTGTGCATTTTCGTGTATGTCCAAGAAAGGCTTTTTTCCGAGAAGCGATCGGTCGCCTCACAACTTCTTAAAACTTTTTATATCGTGCCTAAATGATAATATTTACGAGTTAACAACCGGGGTCGCTTGTCTATTTAATTTGCCTGACTTTGAAAAGATGAATATTCAACAATTTTCGATCGCCGCATGTGCATTAGGCCTTTTTTTAGAATAGAAATCAAAATCGGTAAGTGTATCGGAATTGGAAATTTAGAATAGAATCGGTAATTGTATTGGAATCGGGGAAATATTGGAATCGTCCCATCACTACTAATAATATGTTGGTAGATATATGAATTCCACTAATTCATAGATAAAATTGAACAACTATTGGTCTTCTTACAATGTCTGTACAAAAGAGAATGTTTATGCTTCGAAATATATTAGATAGACGTTGCTAATTTGTATAGGTTAGAACGATAAATTTTTCGCCCTAAAGAAAACAACACCATAGTTTTATTTTAAAACTTTTATTAAAAAAATCAATTCAGGTTGCTTGATTATGTAGCAGAGCTGACATCTATTCAATGTAATCGCCTTTAGCTTCAATTACGACCTCGATACGGGTCTGGAACTGGGAGCATGCCTTTTCCACAAGCACAAGCGAGAGCTGGGCAAATACTCGGCAGATGGCCGCGATTAGGCTGGATTTGGTGCTGTGTGAGGTCATCATGGTGATGTTCTCGACGTATGACCGAACAAAGTCCAGCGGATTCAGGCCAGGGGAGGAGGGGGGCAGTGAGAGAATGATACGAAGTGATAGCACTTTTTCTGAAGCCAAGCCTTGGTCTCTTTGGACTTGTGGGCCGGCGCTAAGTTCGGTTGCCACACTCAGGATCTGCCAGCGGCCATCTGATTGCAGCAGGGGATCACTAGACTTTTAGGCACATCCAGGTATACTTTGGTGTTGACTTTGTAGCCGACTTCGAAGATGTGAGGTGGCATGATGTGGTCCTCACTTGAAACTACAACAAAGACTATAACCGTGGCTAGACACTTCGTTGAGCTGTACCTTCAAGCGTTGCATTTTTATTTGAATTTTTAGGATGTTGGCAATAGTTCTGTTGTCATAACTTGAATCAGTAAAGAGCATAAGCTGTACAGCGGCACATCTCCAATCTCGCTCGTTGACCATTGTATCATTTTCAGACAAGATAGAAGGCTCGTATCGCTTTTGGGATTTGTACATAACTGGCCAACTAGTAGATGGTTTGCAAATAAACAATAAAAACCGGTTTTCATCAAACAGAAACTGAATTATATCGTCTTTTCCAGGGTGACAATTTTATCGATCTACCCTGTATTATTATTATGCTTATTCGGACTACTGTTTTCGTCTTGGATGTTAGTATCACAACTTTTCAACCGATATAACTCCGACCTTCTTCATGTGCCTTATCTCAAACTCGAGGATCTTTATGTCAAACCGAGGAATCTAAACGAAATTAAATAATCAAAAGTTTCCTTAAAATAAACAAAAAAAACTGCGGGTTCTTAAAATACTCTTCTTGATGATAATTTTCTTCATCTCTATAACCTTGGATCCTTCAAATCAAAGGCCAATAGATATCTCCTATCTTTGCGCTAATCATCTTTATCTAGCGGGACCTGTGGAAATTCCACAGGGGACTCATTCATATGTAATATGTAGATATTCAGCGTAAATGGAGACGCTGATATTATTGTAGCTATTTTGTTAAAACGGCAAAAATATTTATTTAAGCTAGCAGGGACGCCCAGCATAGCCCGGTTGTAAAGTACGCTTAAATATGATATTTTAATTCTTGCAGATTCCGTATATATTATTATAGAGTAAATGTTCTATCGATTTGTATTTATTATTAAGTTGCGATTTCAAAAATAAAAATGTACATCCATATGACTTGGGTGTATTAGCTTTGATCGAAACCAAAACTTATGAGGAATTCTTGGTAAAATTATTTATAAAAAAATAGATGAGCTTAGTGCTATCAGCTAGAATTGAAACCGAAACCAAAACTTATGAAGAATTCTTGGTAAAGTTATTTATGACAAGTACATGGAAGTATATAACAATTAAACGACGCAAATGTAAGCATGACACGCAAAATAACACACACACACACACACACACACACACACACACTATTGTATTAATATATAGATGATGATGAGTTCTTTACATGAAATTGTCCATTGTCTGGAGCAATTTCCATAGAAAAAATGTAAATTTCTTACGTATTCTCGAATTCGACGTACAATTTTCTGAAGTGAACACGATGCAGTACACGACAGTCAGAGATTACATCGACCGAAACGATCTAAGAAGAACATCGAAGTTGTGGACAATAGTCCAAATAATCCGAATACCCCCAAGCCCCCACCCAATCTATCTTTTAAGCAAAAATGTTATCAGGTTTAAATAACCGTAAACAGCATTTACATTATGAACAATACTGAAGCATTGATGTTGTTATTGCGCAACACTTGCTTCACTATCAGAAATACCAAAAGAAAGTGCTGCTGAAAAATTCTCTAAACTATTTTTATTATTAGCATAATGAAGAAGGTCGGATGAAGATGGTGCATGTTTTGATTCAGTACAATCTAAACACAGCGCATACACGCTTTCAGATATTATCCATTGTCTCTAGAGGTAGAATTGTTTATATGTTTTTTTTAAGATAAAATTACAAAAAAATAAAAAAAATAAAAAATAAAATGATGAATTTATTGGACAAATTGTAATAATAATAATTTGTTGTTGAATTACGATGGTATCATTGGCGTGTTGATAATGCGTTAATTGGACAGGCGAATCACTTCCTGTTTAGCCCGTGTTAAAATGGCGTCTTGGCAGCCGAGCAGAGATAAAGACGGAACGATGAACGAGACGATAAGGAAAAATTCAATTACGAACGAAAAGCGGCAGACATTAAATAATTACCGAAGTTTTTTAAATTAAATGAAACCAAAACAAAAGGCAAAATATACTCTCCTAATTTCAATTTGTTAAACCAACGAAAAAATAATGAAAATAAAGATAACTGCAGATGTATGTACGAGAGACGTTCCAAAAGTAAAACCTTCTGCTTTTTAATAACTCAAAAGTCAAAACGTTAAAGAGATATGAAGACGAGCGTGGTGTCATTAAAACGAGCGACCTTTTGTGTTCCAGAATTTACTTTTCTACATACCATTCTCAGCCAGCTTTTTGATGTTTCGGCTGTAGAAGTATGGAGCGCGCTTCGGCTCCCACATCTCTGTCTCCACTCTTAAATCGACGAACCTATCTCCTACCTGTGCTAATATCAACTGCATCGACTTTGTAAACGTTCAACAAGAGCCGATGAATGTTGATTGATTCATTTCTTTTTGTGTATGAAAGAAATTCAATTCTGACGCACGCCTATGACAGGTGTTGCTTTTTTTTAAAGAGTCGTACACTGTTAATATCTGTAACAGAGAAATGAAAATTCAGGTCATGAATGCATAAGTTCAGTCATCAAAACAATACAATTTTCGTAACTCTGATCCATCCAGGCAGAATAAAAAACTAGGAAGTCTTACTTTCGGAACGTTCCCAGTAAGGAAACGCCCATCGGATATTTACATACAAGATGATACCTGCCTATGAACTTCCACGAAATATATCAATAGATATATTGGGTGTTAGTTTCACAATGTTTCGATGAAACCTCCGACCATCTGGAGGTGCATCTTATTAAATTCTGAAATCTCCTTGTCGCTAATGACGTAATTGATATATATATATATATATATATATATATATATATATATATGTATGTGTGTGTGTGTATGTGTGTGTGTGTGTGTGTGTGTGTTCGAATCTCTCGACTAGCGTTAATCGTGACACCCTGCACTGACGATTACCGAAAGGTGAAACCCCAGTGTCTGTAGGTATTTAATTATTATAGTAAATAATAGTGTCAGCCCCTTTAAGAAACTTGTTTCTTATCGTTGAGCACTTTCAATTGTAATTAAGTCAATCAACTTAGCTCGTAGATCGTCATATAATGATTAGATCAGGCTGACTGACGTTAAAAACATTTTATAAGAATAAATGTATCATTTCAACTGTATCTTTCGTGGTTGACGGTAGCCGAATGGTCCGGGTCTTTGCTAATTTACTTCACTGGAAACGATTTTGCTTTGCAGATCTGGGTTATTATAATGCACTCAACGTGACTCTTGTCAAAATTCACACTAGCTAACTTAATCGCTATTGGTGTAGGGTGCCTCATATGTAATACTGTGCTGTAGTTGTAGTATTGTTAGATATTGGGCGAATGATCCTACTAGTATATAAAATGATTAGTTCAAAATAACAGAAAATGTTAAAAAAGTAATCTGGCCAATGCCAACTTGATGAACTCAGAGTGAAGATTGCTAGAGTGTGCGAGCTAATAGAATCAGATATCGTATCACATAGTTTAAAAAGAAATTTGTTTGAGAGCACGCGAGGTGGAAACGCCAAAAAATACATGGGCTAAAAATATGAACAGTGATTATCGATCTTTCTCTTTCTTTCCTACACTAATCAGTGATTTGGAACGAAGATCCGATCGAAAAAAAAAACCCCTTTGGACTTATCAATTTTGTTTTGTCTTAGTCCTTTTGAAACTATTAATAAGGAGTTTTGATTTTAGAACAGATAGCCATAAGTCTCGAAGTATCACATAGTCTGGAAAAATCACACAGTCTGGAAGGATCACGCAGTCTGGAAGGATCACATAATCTGGAAGGATCACGCATGGAGAACTTTCAATTACGAAATTATTAATAAAATTTATGAACTTTAATTTTATAATATAACGATTAGGGCAACTTGGTTTCTTGCATGCACGACACAAGTTTGAAATGCTTCAGTATTTGTAAGGTTTCTATCTACAGTATATCTAATATAATCCAACTAGTAAATATTTGATTACAACTTAATTTAGAAACCATTTATATACGAAACATACGTTTACAGCACGAACAAATATTTGAAACATAAGAAATTATGCCAAAAGATTCGGCATTAAATAACTCGAGAAAAGGGTGATGTGTCATAAAGCTTTGCTAAGATACTAGGACTGACTTTCACCTGAAATGGAAGACGGAAAGCAACATCCTTTATGGAGCTATATTGTTGACGTGTCTTTGTCTCATGTATATGGCATATGGACATATTAACAATATAACAAGTTATGAAAAGCTTTCACATAAAGTACCCGCGTTGCATTTGGCGACTAACAATAGGACAGGGACGTTTGATGCAGAAGCTGCGCGTAAGGAATCAATTGTAGTGAAGAGAGTCAGACAGAAGCATCGATATCAGCAGCTCCATCAATCATCCACCTTCATTTGCACCAAGTGCGGCAGGAACTGCCATTCCCGAACTTGACTGTATAGCTATTCTCGGCGATGCAGATAGACACTAGAGCTACACTATTGTCCCCCGAGATAGACGGTTTCCGATGATTGTTAATATACATGGAAATACGTAGAATACGTCGGATCTAGAGGAGTACCTATTTACTATGCCTCCCCACGGGACAGAGTTAGACACCAGGGTCGTTTTTTAACGTGGAAAAAAGGTACAAAAATAAAAATTGTCTCAGTCGTGAAGGATTTCTCCTCCACCGAAAGAGAACAATAAATTGAAGTGCAGCATCTGAAGAACAGATGGTATTTATTTGCTCCCCCACCGAGCAAATTAGGCACAAGGCCGATTTTTAAAGTGAGGAGTGAAGGGGAAATGGGGACCAACTCCCCGGGGAGTAGGGGAGCTGGATAGTGACAATTGGTATGAAGGGTTGCCCCTACATTGACCAAGGTCTTATATGTGGAGTTTCCCCCACATATGGTCTTTGCTTGCAGTATCTGCCGGAACAGATGGTATTTATTTGCTTCACCACCGAGCAAATTAGGCACAAGGCCGATTTTTAATGTGAGGAGTGAAGGGAGGGGGAAGGGGAAAAGGGGACCAGCTCCCGAGAGGTTGGAAATGGGAGCTGGTTAATGGTCAGGCATGTGGGGTTGCCCCCACATCTGGTCTTTGCTAGTCATAGCTGGTCTTTGCTAGTCATAGCTTGCAGTATCTGCCGGAACAGATGGTATTAATTTGCTCCCCCACCGAGCAAATTAGGCACAAGGCCAATTTTTAATGTGAGGAGTGAAGGGAGGGGGAAGGGAAAGAGGGGACCAGCTCCCGAGAGGTGGGAAATGGGAGCTGGTTAAAGGTCAGGCATGTGGGGTTGCCCCCACATCTGGTCTTTGCTAGTCATAGCTGGTCTTTGCTAGTCATAGCTTGCAGCATCTGCCGGAACAGATGGTATTTATTTGCTCCCCCACCGAGCAAATTAGGCACAAGGCCGATTTTTAAAGTGAGGAGTGAAGGGAAAATGGGGACCAACTCCCCGGGGAGTAGGGGAGCTGGATAGTGACAATTGGTATGAAGGGTTGCCCCTTCATTGACCAAGGTCTTATATGTGGGGTCGCCCCCACATATGGTCTTTGCTTGCAGTATCTGCCGGAACAGGTGGTATTTATTTGCTCCCCCACCGAGCAAATTAGGCACAAGGCCGATTTTTAATGTGAGGAGTGAAGGGAGGGGGAAGGGAAAAAGGGGGACCAGCTCCCGAGAGGTGGGAAATGGGAGCTGGTTAATGGTCAGGCATGTGGGGTTGCCCCCACATCTGGTCTTTGCTAGTCATAGCTAGTCATAGCTTGCAGCATCTGCCGGAACAGATGGTATTTATTTGCTCCCCCACCGAGCAAATTAGGCACAAGGCCAATTTTTAATGTGAGGAGTGAAGGGAGGGGGAAGGGAAAAAGGGGACCAGCTCCCGAGAGGTGGGAAATGGGAGCTGGTTAAAGGTCAGGCATGTGGGGCTGCCCCCACATCTGGTCTTTGCTAGTCATAGCTAGTCATAGCTTGCAGTATCTGCCGGAACAGATGGTGTTTATTCGCTCCCCCACCGAGCAAATTAGGCACAAGGCCGATTTTTAATGTGAGGAGTGAAGGGAGGGGGAAGGGGAAAAGGGGACCAGCTCCCGAGAGGTGGGAAATGGGAGCTGGTTAAAGGTCAGGCATGTGGGGTTGCCCCCACATCTGGTCATTGCTAGTCATAGCTAGTCATAGCTTGCAGCATCTGCCGGAACAGATGGTATTTATTTGCTCCCCCACTGAGCAAATTAGGCACAAGGCCGTTTTTAATGTGAGGTAAAAACCAGCTCCCCTAAAAGTAGGCAAAAAGGGGGCACTCTGGTTACCAAAAATAATAATTGTCCCAGTATAGAGGGTTTCCCCTCCATTGACTGGTACAAATTATCTTAAGTGCAGCATCTGCCGGAACAGATGGATTTATTTGCTCCCCCACCGAGCAAATTAGGCACAAGGCCAATTTTTAATGTGAGGAGTGAAGGGAGGGGGAAGGGAAAAAGGGGACCAGCTCCCGAGAGGTGGGAAATGGGAGCTGGTTAAAGGTCAGGCATGTGGGGTTGCCCCCACATCTGGTCTTTGCTAGTCATAGCTAGTCATAGCTTGCAGTATCTGCCGGAACAGATGGTATTTATTTGCTCCCCCACCGAGCAAATTAGGCACAAGGCCGATTTTTAATGTGAGGAGTGAAGGGAGGGGGAAGGGAAAAAGGGGACCAGCTCCCGAGAGGTGGGAAATGGGAGCTGGTTAATGGTCAGGCATGTGGGGTTGCCCCCACATCTGGTCTTTGCTAGTCATAGCTTGCAGTATCTGCCGGAACAGATGGTATTTATTTGCTCCCCCACCGAGCAAATTAGGCACAAGGCCAATTTTTAATGTGAGGAGTGAAGGGAGGGGGAAGGGAAAAGGATGACCAGCTCCCGAGAGGTGGGAAATGGGAGCTGGTTAAAGGTCAGGGATGTGGGGTTGCCCCCACATCTGGTCTTTGCTAGTCATAGCTAGTCATAGCTTGCAGTATCTGCCGGAACAGATGGTATTTATTTGCTCCCCCACCGAGCAAATTAGGCACAAGGCCAATTTTTAAAGTGAGGAGTGAAGGGAGGGGGAAGGGAAAAAGGGGACCAGCTCGCGAGAGGTGGGAAATGGGAGCTGGTTAAAGGTCAGGCATGTGGGGTTGCCCCCACATCTGGTCTTTGCTAGTCATAGCTAGTCATAGCTAGTCATAGCTTGCAGTATCTGCCGGAACAGATGGTGTTTATTTGCTCCCCCACTGAGCAAATTAGGCACAAGGCCGTTTTTAATGTGAGGTAAAAACCAGCTCCCCTAAAAGTAGGCACTCTGGTTACCAAAAATAATAATTGTCCCAGTATAGAGGGTTTCCCCTCCATTGACTGGTACAAATTATCTTAAGTGCAGTATCTGCCGGAACAGATGGTGTTTATTTGCTCCCCCACCGAGCAAATTAGGCACAAGGCCGATTTTTAATGTGAGGAGTGAAGGGAGGGGGAAGGGAAAAAGGGGACCAGCTCCCGAGAGGTGGGAAATGGGAGCTGGTTAATGGTCAGGCATGTGGGGTTGGCCCCACATCTGGTCTTTGCTAGTCATAGCTAGTCATAGCTTGCAGCATCTGCCGGAACAGATGGTATTTATTTGCTCCCCCACCGAGCAAATTAGGCACAAGGCCGATTTTTAATGTGAGGAGTGAAGGGAGGGGGAAGGGGAAAAGGGGACCAGCTCCCGAGAGGTGGGAAATGGGAGCTGGTTAAAGGTCAGACACGTGGGGTTGCCCCCACATCTGGTCTTTGCTAGTCATAGCTAGTCATAGCTTGCAGTATCTGCCGGAACAGATGGTATTTATTTGCTCCCCCACTGAGCAAATTAGGCACAAGGCCGTTTTTAATGTGAGGTAAAAACCAGCTCCCCTAAAAGTAGGCAAAAAGGGGGCACTCTGGTTACCAAAAATAATAATTGTCCCAGTATAGAGGTTTTCCCCTCCATTGACTGGTACAAATTATCTTAAGTGCAGCATCTGCCGGAACAGATGGTGTTTATTTGCTCCCCCACTGAGCAAATTAGGCACAAGGCCGTTTTTAATGTGAGGTAAAAACCAGCTCCCCTAAAAGGGGTCACTCTGGTTACCAAAAATAATAATTGTCCCAGTATAGAGGGTTTCCCCTCCATTGACTGGTACAAATTATCTTAAGTGCAGTATCTGCCGGAACAGATGGTATTTATTTGCTCCCCCACCGAGCAAATTAGGCACAAGGCCGATTTTTAATGTGAGGAGTGAAGGGAGGGGGAAGGGAAAAAGGGGACCAGCTCCCGAGAGGTAGGAAATGGGAGCTGGTTAATGGTCAGGCATGTGGGGTTGCCCCCACATCTGGTCTTTGCTAGTCATAGCTTGCAGTATCTGCCGGAACAGATACTACACTTTGATCTAGAGGAATAGACCTTTAAATAAATTCTATTTTATTTATAGCTTCCTAGTCAGGTGCTACCGATCAGGCTATCTAAAGGTACAGGCTTTCTGGCATAAAAATGCATCAAACGTTGATGTTATTGCCCTTTTTTTATATTTACCTTTGCAAAACTCAATCGTGTTATACGAAGCCAAAAATAATAAAAAGAATTTTCCTCTACAAAACAACCAAACTAAAAAAATATAAATAACTATTTGAAGATACTTGAAACATAAAAGTTTTACCAAAATCACCAGATTCGTCATTAACTAATCTGAAAAGATTTGATATGCCGTAAAACATAACAACGAACCTAACTAGTTCCCATGACGACCATATGTAAGGATAAAGAGAGATAAAGAAATAAGTTTAAAAAGAAATATGTTAAACAACCTTTTTAATATAGCCTTGTTATTTATGATCCCGGTCAATAATCTGAAACAAACAAACTGGCGCAGTAAATGTAGTAGGACACTCGGTAAATAGTATATGTTATATAAAATAGTACCCAATTCCTACATGTGACATGTACGTGTAATAATGCAGTATGCCACATGGACGTTGTAAATACTAAATCCAAATGAACTCAATATTTTAAATACAGCTGATATAATATAATTTTACTCTTTTTTTTTTACTCTTGTTCACCGCTTACAAAGCATATCGCCACTTTAACGTAAGGTGCTACTATTTGGAGCCATGTGTAGGAAAGATTAACAAGATCTTTGTTTATATTACATTTAAACTTCTGCATATCAGTACAGCAAGGAAAGCAGGCAGCAGGAAGGGAATTCCAAAGTCAATTGTTTGAGGGAAGAAACTATTAGAATAGAAAGCTTTCTGGCATTCAGGGACATCAACAGTGATGGGGTGAGATCTTATTACTAAGCGGGTTTGTCGGGGATATGTGCGTTTAGGGGGTACAAGTTCATCAGAACACATTCCATTTAAAGTCTTATTAAGTTATGTTGAATCGAACAGTGTTTAATGTTTTAGATAGAATATATATATATATATATATATATATATATATATATATATATATATATATATATATAAGAGAGTAGGAAAATAGAGATAGAAAGGAGAAATAAAAGTAAAGAAGAAAGAGGGAAAAAGACAGAGAAGTAGATTTACTATTTTTTTTTTTTACTTTTTATGTTTTGTATCAGGCTTTTAATCAAACATTTTACTTTTTCACGAAGGATAATATTGAAAACAAAACATAATATATTACTGTTTTAACAAATATATTATTATTTCAACAAATATATACTCGCAAATAGTCTGCCCTTGTCCGATCGTAGAACACACTTACATATTATATTTTGATTTATGTAGATTTCGTATTTATTTTTATTGAGCCAATTCTTTATTGATTATTACATTGTACCCCCACCCCCGATTTAACTTGGGTGCCAAAAGCTATAATTGGAACGAAAACATATAACTCTCCAGCATTTTTCTTTACTATCTAAATTCATATGCATAGAAAATCTTTAAAAAATAACGTTGTTAAAGGTACATACATATATATATATATATATATATATATATATATATATATATATATATATATATATACATATATATATATAATATATTTGCACATGCCTAGAAGTAACACGGTTAGTCGACTTATGCCTGCCAAGTTCTATTTCTTTTTTCAATTTTGTCCCCTTAGCAGCTATTTTTACTGACTAAAACCAAATTCAATTTGTTTCATAGGTTCAAATCCTATATTTCAAGTTTCAAGTTGGTAGACTAATAATTGGCAGAGTTGTTTGGTAGTGATAGTTTCGCACACAGACAGACAAGGTCACTTTATATATATATATATATATATATATATATATATATAGAGAGAGAGAGAGAGAGGGAGAGAGAGATTTAATGTTATGACCTTTTAGGCTGTGATCATAACGTAGTATCTGTTAACTGTGGCAAGCGGGGTCAAAGGTCAAAACATTATTATCTATATATTAATATGCTTGTCCGTACGGTGTCACGTCATCATCATCGCAAACATTAATTAATGAAACGCGTCATCATCATCGCAAACATTAATTAATGTGAATTATCTCCCTTTATTGTTCACTCTTTATTAGTTAAAAAATCATTAACCCCTTTTATTTTCTAAAACTTCCCGAACAACAACAACAACAACAACAACAAAAAAAAAAAAAAATATATATATACTAGCTGTACCCTGCCACGCGTTGCAGTGGCTCAATTTGGTGTAATGGAAAAATTTAATAAAAGAGAAAATGCATGTTTCTTATATTAGTACAGCAATCCACTGCAAAAAGTGAAAAAGAAGGCGAAACTGAAAAAAAATGGTGCTCTTGCAGAATTTGATCTGGATCCTCGAGAGTTTCTGTCAATCATTCATGTTTTTGACTTGACCAACAATCAGTGGATGAAGCCGAACGTAGCAAAAATGTTGAAACGCTAAATGCTTTTTTTTTGTTGTTTTAAAAAATGTGATTTAGTAATTAATATTTGGTTGATGGTGGGGGGAGGGGGTTACTATACACAGATTCGAAAAAGTCGTCCAAAAACAAATAAATGAAAGCAAAGGTAAGGTAATTTACGTTTCTACCTAATTGGGTAATTGTTTAGTGTTTTTATGTAATGTAAAATGTTTAATTGGCTCAAAAAACAGAAATGGTCGCGAATTCTGTTGAATACGTTAAGTTTGGGAAAGTAAGTTGAAAACTAAAAACTATACAAAACAGTGTCTGAAACTCACCGAACATATGTTACCATGACATAGGCTGGCATAATGGATAGGTTTCTGACAGTATTTTGTATAGTTTTTTTAGTTTTAACTCACTTTCTCTAACTTAAAGTAATCAACAGTGTCCACCACCATTTGTAGCTTTCAAATACACCAATAAACACTGTTTTTCGAGCCGACTAAACGTTACATTAAATGAAAAGGGTTTATATTACTAAACACAGATACAAAGAAGTTGTCAAAAAATAAATATATAACAAATAAATGTTATCAAAGGCAAGAAAAGTAAGTGTTCTACCTAACTGGATAAGATTTTAGTGTTTTTATGTAATGTATAATCGGTTCAAAAACATTCAATGTTTATCGGTATATCTGAAAAATACAAATGGCGGCAGACTGTATCGAACATGTTAAGTTTGGGGAAATTTTGGGAAAATGAGTTTAAACTAAAAATACTGTTAGGAACTCACTCAATATATGTTACCATGATGTAGGCTGGCATATAATCGGTGGTTTTAAACTTTTGCTCGATACAGGTGACGATTTTTAAAAATCCCCTTTAGTGATTACCTGGTGTGAGGATATTTGTACAACTAAACGGCAAATCTGCTCAAAAAAATCCGGTATTATTTTACTTTAAGGCCCGTTTCACGTTCATATATAACGAAATATTTTATTGTAGATTTCGGTGTGCTAAAAACGAATCTGCAAACCGTTTACGTAGCAAAAAAAAAGTTTTCATGACATTCATGAAATTACTTTTTCGAAAAGTGGGTGATCACTTTTCAATGTAAATTTAACTTAGAATGAGCACCCACTTTCTGGCCACCTGAGAGAGGGCATTTTTCTGTTTCTTGGCTAAAAGTTTTTTGTTTGATTTCTTTTGCATGGTAATAACCCCTGAACTCTGGGACTATTTTCCATTTAACAGCCGTAGCCTTCGTTTACGCTATGCGTAAGCATAAACGAAAGCTGTTTAGCCTATAAACATGGGAAAAAATCCGCCCTCTCTTAGGTGGCTAGAAAGTGGGTGCTCATTTTAAGTTAAATTTACATGGAAAAGTGATCGCCACTTTTTCGAAAAAGTAATTTCTTCATATCATAAAAACTATTTTTTTGTGACGGAAACGGTTTGCAGATTCGTTTTTAGCACACCAAAATCTACAAAAAAAATTTTGTTATTTACGAACGTGAGACGCACAGCCCTTAATGGAAAATTATATCAAAAATCCGAGGGAAAATAGTTTTCAATAAAAACAGCAAATGAATTCGATAGAAAAAAAATGGATGCTATTTTTTTTTCTTTCTGTGTGTTTCTTGGCTTAAAAGTCTTTTTGTTTGATTTCTTTTGCATGGTATTAACCCCTGAACTCTGGGACTATTTTCCATTTCACAGACGTAGCCTTTGTTTATGCTATGCGTGAGCATAAACGAAAACTGTTAAATATGCATTCGCGTATCAAACTGCCTTGTAAAAAAAACCTTTAAGCCAATAAACACGAAAATAAATGCCCCTTCCTCAGGTGGCCAGAAAGTGGGTGCTCATTTTAAGTTAAATTTAGATGGAAAAGTGATCACCCACTTTTCGGAAAAAAAAATTTCTTCAGATCATGAAAACTATTTTGATACTCCTTGGGCGTTGAGTTCCACGGCGACCCGCAGAATTATTTAATGGTCGTTCCCTTAGTACCCCCCTAGTCAAGGCTAACGCATGCGCACGTAACATTTTTTATTTATTTACTTACGTGGTGGAGTTTCTATACTGATAGGTTTTTTGAAATTTTTTCACTGGATTATTATTGGTTGAACACTAACCAGATTATGAAAAAAAATTGAAAAAAAAAATCATTTCAACATTTGAAAGGGATACTCACTTTTTAGTTACCACGTTCTGGTAAATCGGTCACTGTTTATTTATTTATTTATTTATTTTTCTAAATACGGAAGTGTCTTCGGGAGATATAAAATTGTCGCATGTTGACGAAGCAATGTATCGGGATGCGTACGGGATTAAAAATTATTGGTAAATTTTTAGATTAGGTCCACCTCCTCAATTTTCTTTTAAATGACGACTTGCAATGGTTTTGGACTATGCTGAATACGAAAATCGCATCGAAATTTTGCAGAAATAAGTAGTTATCAAGATATAAAAAGTTGTATTATGCATTGTAATCTTTGGCGGCCATCTTTTTTACGTGTGTGTATTTGTTTATGGCGCGTGTGCACGTAAAAAGATGGCCGCCGAAGAATACAATGCATAATACAACTATTTATTTCCGCAAAATTTCAATGCAATTTGCGTGTTCAGCATACTCGGAAACCTATAAATGTCGTCATTGAAAGGAAAATTGTGGAGGTGGACCTAATCTAAAAAAATACCAAATTATTAAACATTTCTCCACCATGTTAGTGAAATTTATAATACTTTAAAAAAATTAAAAAGAAACAAAACAAAAGTTTTGAAAAAAACCCCACCTTTCACAAAAACAATTAAAAAAAAAAAACCATAAACTGACTAAATAAGTAAAAAAAAAAAAATAATTAAAAATCTCGAAACTTTATTTTCATGAAAACAATAAAAAAAAGTCCTGTTCTCTCTATTTTTTTTTCTTGGAGAAACAAATATATTTCTGACTTACAAATGCGGTAGAGACTCATTATTTTTACTTTCTATGGTTTTGATATACCGCGTTTTTATTGCTTACAAAATGGGTGACTGATTTATCAGAACGTTGTAACTAAAAAGTGAGCACCACTTTCAAATGTCGAAATAATGATTTCTTTTTTACATTTTTTTTTAATAATCTGTTTAATTAGTGTCCAATCAATAATAATCCAGTGAAAAAAATTCCAAAAACCTATAAGTATAGAAATTAAGCATGGGAGTAATGTTTGTACAACAACCTAACGTCGCCTTTCGCACTTTTACAAACATTTTTTAAAAAAAGTAACTAAACCATTTATTGATAATTTGTCACGTGTACAAACATTTATTTATTTACGTAGGCTTAACTCCTTTCATGAATAAGAAAAGTTTTACTCTTTAAGAATAATAAAAGGAAAAAGTTACTGAACATTTATAAAAGGACTTCTTTTCATGAAGGCCAGAGGAATAGTTGGCCGAAAATTCGTGAAACAACAACAATAAATAAAAATGGTGCTAATGCAGAGAGCCGCGCTATTTTTTAAATCATATTTCCACGTTTAAATAACGTTTTACGATATGTTTTTTTAAAAAATTTATTCAATTGTAAGGTTAAAGTACAGAATAGGTACAAAACATCCTTACCTCCCCATGTTAAGAATGACTTTTTAAATAATAACATTATTTCAGCACGGATCACTATCTGCATGAGTAATCTTATATATAAAAAAAAAACTCAAAAGCAAGCAACAAACTTTTTTTTTTGCCTTATATAATAAAGAAAAGATGTGTAAATTAAAAAATTTGGAAGATAAACAAATGAAATATGTTTTTTTTTGTTTTTTTTTTATTTATCGAGTTAACAGAAAATTAAACCTTTCGTCAATTCGTGGCTGTGAAATGAATCTAACCGGAAGTTCAGTTTTATCAACAGAACAGATTCGCAGAAACGATAAATAAAAATATTTATTTTATTTAATATTTTAATTTTAATTAGGTAAATTTATTTTAATAACATAAAAACATACCTCGACTCTAAAAATGGGTTGTCTGAAAATTTCAAATAAATTGGTAACGTATAAACATGGTTTTATTTCTTTAGAACGAACCAACTTTACATTTATATATATATATATATATATATGTATATGTATATATATATATATATATATATATATATATATATATATATATATATATATATATGAACTGTCTATTTATGTTTCCGGATTATTTTAAAGACAATTATGCATAGAAGGTATCGATCCACAGTTTAAATAGTATAGTATTTTACTTACATTTTTAACTGTGTCTTCTGTTTATTATTGTAGTGTATTATGGAACGCTTATTCTATTTTATTCAGTAATAAATATATTTTTTACATTTAACGTTACGAGTTCGTTTTTTTTCTGTGCTACTTTATCTTTTTTTTTATTTACTTTTGAGTGAGCCTTAAATAACAAAAAATATGTTTAGAAATAAATGTTACAAAAGTCAAGAATGACTTTATTAAATAAATCACCAAAGTCACCATTCGCAAATACACTGAGTAACACAGAGTCAAAACATATTTTACGTCTTGTTCTGTTTTGTTTTTGTTTTACGGCATATCAATCCTTTTTCGTGTTATTTAATGCCGAATCGAGTAATTTTGTAACATTTATACATCTTCACGTTGTTTACATAGTTATTACTTATGTTTTGTTCGTTTTATTTTGCTTCTTTTACAGGCATTTATCATCTTCTAATGCCCACCGACAGGGCATACATATTTAAATACTATAAAAAATGGACACAATTTTTTTTTAATATGAAATAAAACACTTTGTTTCATTACTTACGATTTAATTTATTTAAAGAAATATTTATTTCCTATTTAAAGATTTTCAGTATATCTTATTTAACTAAAGAATTTTTCCATTATTTTTATTACATTGTTAGGTGAAGTTTCAGAATAGTTAAACCCCCTCCCCATATTAAGAATGGCTTTCAGCATGATTCTTACAATAGCGGTATCAAAGATTTTTTTTCCTTATTTTAAAACAAATTATTAAAAATAGATACAAGACCATTAAATTTTTTTTTCATTAAATCGCTATTTAGGTGAAGGTTCAAAATAGTTAACCCTTCTCCATATAACCGTTTTTTTATGCAGTATATCAACAGCATCAGTTACGATCGCATTGACCTTCAATAAAAGTTTAAACTAAAGTTCTTTGTTCTACTTGCTTCCATACGTTCATTTTTGTAATATAACAATAAGGAATTTCTTACTGATGTGTTTTAAAAGATTTTAATTACCGTGGAATTTCCACGGGTTCTGCTAGTTATTGTTATTGTATTATTATCAATTGATTTGAGCGACGGATATTCGCTGGATCAGTTATTATGATTAGAAGAATAAACAATTTAATTGGGGAAGTAATGATTGACGTGTGAATTGCAAAAGGAATGTGAAAATAGAAAATAGATGTAAACATTATTTTGGGGTTACAATAAACAAATAACTAGTTGTGGACATTAGGTTGGTCTGAGACACGTAATTAGGTGACATAAGAGAACACGTGATGTAGTTAGATTTGAAGAGATTTAGAGAGTTTAGGATTGACCACCAAAGCGGACAGACGTCTAGACAGGGGTGGACAGACAGCTAGGAGCAGGCTGTAAGAACAGAAAATGTAGACGAACTGCAGATCCTGTAAAAACCATTTGAGACAACTGTAATAAATTTATATTATAAAAATATAAAGAGTTGTTTTAATGGTTTCACAAATAAGAACAAATGTCTCAATTTGGATGGTGCTGATCGCTTCATGGTTCGTCACGGAGAAGCGGGAAGATACAGAAGGAATCTTCAAGAAAAAAAGGTATGAAGCATATATTATTCTTCTTACATATGAACTGTAAAAATATCCCGTGCGATAAGTCTGATACAATATGACTCAGTTTACACGTCAATATCATGTCCTCCTGGCTAAACAACATACATACGATTTATATGTTTATTATCTGTCTGTTAAAAGAACAATATCTTACATCCACTAGATAACACATGACACGTTTTAATATATCATCTCCCCCAATATAAACCAATATACAACAGAGAGAGATGAATGTGTTGATTTTTTCGTATAGAGCAAAGTGTAATATATATTCTGATAATAAACTTTATATTTTTTGTTCCGTGGGTAGTGAAGTAGAAATCTTTCTCGACTAAGGCAATTACATTTTTTTTTGTGTGTTTGAATTTCCCTCATCTTATCAACCGATCTTATGTCTAACTTTGCTTTCGTAGAGAGGCAAGTTGATAAGGACTCTATCAATCTGTTTGTCCTATAGTCTGTATCTCTGTCCTGTGATGCAATTGAAAATCAACCATTGTACCAAGAACAAGCACAAAGTTTTACATTTTATTGGGAATCCAGTGGTAGGATTAATTTTTAGATTAGTTTTTTTTTAACATAATATCTAGCATCTCGCATTAGAAACAACGTTTTATTTTATTTATAACTTGAAATTTATAGAAATAAAAAAGAATATGATACAAATGGTTATATGGAATTCAGGGCTGGGAGTAGAGCTACAAAGGGATCCGTATCCCCAGACAACGCTGAGTTGCTTGCTAGTGTAAAACAAAGCGAAACATAGAAACATAGAAACAAAGATGGAAGAAAACAAAATAATATTACAAAAGAAATACAAAATTTCATAATATGAAAACGAGAACAAATGGAGAAATGACGAGATTTTCGATGGCGAAGGTCACAATGGTGAATTCGGTGTTATCTCAATTTAGGGAATGCTGGAGTCAGCCATTACAATGAATCAAAAACTGATTTCTTGGAGTTCCACGCAAAGCAAGTGATAAATGTTTGGCAATGTTGCATTCTCAATCCTTTCATTATCTTTTTTCACATTAAATGTTCTCCAATTTGCTTCAACTTTCTTGATATCTCTCTCTCAATTACTCTCTCTCTCAATCTCTTTCAACTTCCCTTTCTTATTTTCTATCTATCTATTTCTTTTATTCCTGTCTATATCCCCCCTCTTCCTTTTCTTTTCTTACATTAATATGTCCTCCAATTTGTTTAAACGTTCTTTCCTTTCTTTCTTCACTATTTTTATCTATTTTTTTATCTATTTATTTTTAAAATTTTATTTATTAATGTATTTTTATTTCTCTCTATTCATCTTTCATTTTATTTTCTCGCATTTAATGTCTTCCACTTTGTTTCACCTTTATTTCCTTCTTTCTCTCCTCCCCTTCTCTCATTCCACCTGTCTAACGTTCTCGCCTGTTCTTTCTTTATCTAGCTTTCTTTCGTATTCCTATCAATCGCCCCCTACCCCTTTTTGTATATATACGAGCAGGCCGCCCGGCATTGCCCGGTCATAAAATACGCTTAATATGATATTTTGATGAATGCAGATTTCATATTTATTATTATATTTGGTTAATATATACAAAAGGTACGCTGTTTCACTAAACGGATTCTTATATACATTTTTAATGGAAATTAGAATTGTTTTAGAATATATAAAGTTGATTTATTTAATTTAGTTTTAATTTAATTTATATTTAATTTGATTTATTTATAATTATTATGGTTAATGATATAGTGTTAACCTTGGTCAAAATCGGACTGTTTCTTTCTATAATCGGGCTTTTTCGATTATTGATTTATTGACTTATTCGAAGCACTTCGATACAAAATCTATCTAAAAGCAGTCCCAGACGCATCAATTAAATCCTTCTTAGATAAGAGAAAAATCCAGGTTGTCCTTGATGGCCGTACATCTAAACAATATGATATAAATGCGGGGGTGCCTCAGGGGTCTATGCTTGGACCACTATTATTCCTAATATTCATAAATGACCTCCCTGACAAAATTGTCTGTGAGATGAGTATATATGCTGATGACACCACGCTCTATAACAGACACGACAGGAAAACAAATGAACACATATCTAAAGAAATGGCAGAAACACTAGAGGAAGACCTTCAATCTGTAGTGGAATGGGGACAAAAATGAATGATCACATTCAATGCTGCCAAGACTAAACTTGTTTCCTTCTCTACCACCAATAGCAATATCCAAAGACTCTTTATCTGAAAGTACATCTTTTAAACTCCTCGGCCTTACGTTCACAGGAAACATGAGTTGGAACAATTACATTGAGAGCATTACCAGAACCGCTGCGAAAAATATAAATTCTCTCTACTGTGCTAGAAAGCTACTGGCCCCTGAAAGTATCCTGTACATCAATAAGGCCACCTTTCTCCCATGTATGGAGTACTGGTGTCATATTTGGGCCGGTGCATCTGCTACTTGTCTCTCACTCCTAGACAAGGTTCAAAAGAGAGTCGCCAACCTAATAGGTCCTGAACTATCATCCAAGCTTCAGCCTCTGTCCCATCGCCGCAATGTAGCATCCCTCTGCCTGTTCTACAAGTACTTAAACGGTTTATGTTCCGACGAGCTGCAAGCACTTGTACCCCCTCTACATAAATACCCCCGACAAACAGTACAATCCCATCCCTTCACAGCAGAGATCCCTAGATGTAAGAGAGTCTTCTACTCCAGTAGTTTCTTCCCCAGAACCGCTAGACTTTGGAACTCCCTGCCAGGTTCCTGCTTCACCAACTGTACTGACATGCAGAAGTTCAAGTGTAACCTGAACCGACATCTTGCTACCCAACTCCCCACCTAGTACTCCTGTAGTCTGTGTCCCTAATAGTAGCCACCCTACATCAAAGTGGCAATATGCCTTGTTTGGGGTGAAAATGTAATTAAAAAAAAAAGTACATTTATGTGGAATTTAAAAAAAATCGGCCCATCCGTTACGGAGTCCATAGGAAACTCTCTCTTTCACAAAAACAAAGTGTATTTTATATATTAGAAATATCTCAATTTGTAGGACGTTATAGTGAAGATACTCAGGTTTCAGTTTCGATTTCTGGTTGTGTCATCCGTTTTATTTGTTGGAAATGCATTATCTATATATTAATACGATAGCATGTGTGTTATTTTCTGTGTCATGCTTACATTTGAGTCGTTTAATTGTTATAGACTTCCATTTCTTGTAATAAATAATTTTACCAAGAATTCTTCATAAGTTTTGGTTTTAGTTTCGATTATAGCTGATTGCACTCAAGTCATTTTTTTTTATAAATAACTAGCAGTTCAGCCCGGTTTTGCTCGGGCCCTATGTACTTTTCATAACTTTATGTGCATATGTTTATATATATATTAAAACGTTTGACTCATGTCCAGGTAACCTACATCTAACATTTCAAGTGTTTAGACCCAAAATTGGCGGAGGAGTTTGGTAGAGTCTGCAATGGTCAACCCTTTCAACTTTGACCTCTTGTCAGCGAAATTCTCGCCCAAAAACTGATTAAAAAGCTGCTGCATGTCTGATTACCCTTTATGTAAATTTTTAAATGTTTAGACCTAAAATTTGCTGAATAATTTGCTAAAGACAGCAAAGGTCAAATCTTTTGAGCTTTGACCCCTTGGTAGCCAAATTTTCGACCACAAACCGATCAAAAACCATGTCCTATGTCTGAATACACTTTATGTAAAATTTCAAATGTTTAGATCAAAAATTGGCTGAGAAGTTAATTTTTTTAACTTTGACCCCAATTTCGACCCCTTAACATTTTCTGTTGGCTCAAATTAAAAAGTTCGACCCATGTCCAAGAAACCTATATCTAAAATTTTAAGTGTTTAGACCCAAAATTGGCGGAGGAGTTTGGTAGAGTTTTCAAAGGTCAAATCGTAGAACTTTGACCCCTTGACAACCAAATTTCTGTCCGAAAACCGATTAAAAAGATTTTCCCAAATCTCAATAACCCTTATGTCAAATCTCGAGTCTGTAGACTAAAAATTGACAAAGTAGTTTGGTAGAGAAATGTACACACAGTAAGACACACAGACAATTTCACTTTTACAAGTATATAGATTTTACCAAGAATTCTTCATAAGTTTTGGTTTCGGTTTCGATTATAGATGATGGCAATTAAGTCATTTATTTTTTATAAATTATTTTACCAAAAATCTATATATTAATACGATAGCGTGTGTGTTATTTATTTTTTCTGTGTTGTGCTTACACCCGAATCGTTTAATTGTTATGAACCACCAATCTTGTAATAAATAATTTTACCAAAAATTCTTCATAAGTTTTGGTTTCGGTTTCGATTATAGCTGATGGCACCCATTAATCTATTTTTTTTATAAATAATTTTATCAAGAATTCTTCATTAGTTTTTGTTTCGTTTTCGATTATAGCTGAACAAACTCAAATTATATATGTATATATATATATATAAGTTTTGGTTTCGGTTTCGATTATACTCTTTATTTTTAGATTCAAATATTAATAACTCCATTTTATTTCAATATTTAATTTATGTATTTCTGTTTCATTAAATGCTAGCTTTTTTTCTCGTCCATAAATGTTTATTTATCTACCAAGTTGATTGCAAAAATAGATTACGAAATTGTACTCATTCTTAGTTCGTGAGAGGGAAATCTATCACCATACTTTCCCTTAAACACGTCCGTTGGACTTTTATTAAGTAGAATACTTAATAATTTTTTTTTTTTTTATGGAGAGTAGAAAACGCATTGTGGATGCGTTATTGGCAGCTCCTGTTACTCTCGCTTCTTCTTATTTGTCCCTCAGTCCTCATTTTTTAATGAGTGATTTTTCTGACAAAGGGAGAAGAAAAAGCTATTTTCTAGGTTGGCAGTATTTTGCGCGAACAGTTGGCAGAGATGGCGGAAATTTTCTGTTTCTATGTCTATCCTTGTAGCAATGTCACTAGTAAGGGTGCTGGAGGTAAACGTTTTGTCTGGGCTGACGTTATCCGCCTGATAGTCAGGGACCCGAACCTTGGATTAACCACTAAGGAGGCTGTCCTATCAGCAGATGCAAAGTACTGGGGCTGCTGTATTGCCATTTGGTGAATGGATTCTGGACCATGCAGTAGCTTCTGGTGGGGCTTCTCGATGCCATACTAGTGGGTAATTGTTACGGCTTTACCTTATCATTAGCTACAAAAAAAATTCTTCGTTTCTTTTTCTCTCTTAGTTTCCCCTCTCTGTCCTGCTCTAAGTAAATCTGACGACCTAGTCCACAAATTCCAAAATTTCATCATGACAAGTTTCAAGAAAAAATACACGATTAAACCCGGTTCTCCAACTTCCAACGTAGACCCCTACTACCATGTCTCCTTCTCCAACATCAGGGGTCTACGTTCTAACCTTCCAGAGGTTGAAACAAAATTACAGGAGACTAAACCAGACCTTTTCTTTTTAAGTGAAACTGGCATTGGACAGGCTATTTCCCTAGAAGAGTTCGCAATTAAAGGATACTCTAACTTAACTTCTACATCTGACCCCCAGGATCGCCATGGGCATGGAATATGTGCCTATATTAAAGATAGCTTTCCATGTGGTAGGGACATCTCCAGGGAATATCCTAACTTACCCTATATGTGCTTCCGGGTTGCTTTAGCTCACACTACGGCATTTATATTTACTCTCTATCGTCCCCATAACAGCGGAGTTATTATCTTTCAAAGCATATCTGAGAAAATTGACCAAGTCCTATCTGCTTATCCTTCAGCTAACATTCACGTATGTGGTGACTTCAATGTTCACAACGTCGAATGGTTGACCCACTCAAACAAGACTGATGATGAGGGGAGGTTCTGTCATGATTTCTCCATTGCCTATGACCTCACTCAGATTGTTCAGGAACCCACCCGTGTGCCCGACAATGATGGCCAGTATGCGAGCCTACTAGACCTTTTTCTCACAACTTGCCTTGAACTATGTTCAGTTTCTGTTCTGTCGCCTCTTGGATCTTCCGACCACTCTGTTGTATCAATTAAGATAAAAATGAAGTGTAATAAGTCCCCAGACATACCACTCCATCGTACAGTATATCGATACACTATGGCTGACTGGGATAGCTTCCGTACATTTATATCTGATCTACCTCTGCATTCCATGTTTAAAAAGGATGTGTCCTCTATAGTATCAGACCTGACGGAATGGTTAATTGTAGGTATTGACCGTTACATACCCTCGAAAAAGTTTCAGCAAAAATCTAACAGCCAGCCATGGTTCTCTCCAGAATGTACTGCTGCCATTGCGCACAGAAATCACTTTTTCCAGTGTTTCCAGCGTAATAGATGTATGGAAACTAAAGCCGCTTTCAGGACTGCCAGCAACCATTGTAAGAAAGTAATAAAGAATGCAAGAGAGCTGTATGCTCAATCTGTTAAGTCCAAAGCAGCTGAGCAGCGGCTTGGTTCCCACCAGTTTTGGCAAATAGCAAACAGAATCCTGAACAGAAGCGTGTGCTCCATCCCAACTATTATCAATGGACCTGAGGTAATCTCGTCAGCATCAGACAAAGCCAAACTCTTTGTCAAGAACTTTGCAGCTAATTCTACCCTTTGCGATCAAGGCCGCCAACCCCCAATATTTCCTCCTGTATCAGAAAACACGCTATGTGATATACGTATATCTGTACGTGATGTTGCCAAGCTAATCAAAAACCTTGATTCCAGTAAAGCAACTGGCCCTGACGGTATTCCAATTATAGTACTCAAAAAACTTCAACCTGAACTAGCGCCCATACTTACAAAACTGTTTAAACGTTGTCTTAAGGAGAATAGTTTCCCATCTCCCTGGAAAATTTCATCAGTATGCCCTGTATTTAAGAATTCAGGTGATCGCTCATCCCCCTCTCAGTACAGGCCAATAAGTCTCCTGTGCGTCATGAGTAAGTTGCTGGAATCTGTGTTAAATACAGAAGTAATCAACCATCTCAACAAAAATAACCTTCTTAGTGACACTCAATATGGTTTCCGTTCTGCAAGATCTACAGCAGATGTGCTTACAGTTATATCTCATAGGATTAGCAAATCTCTCGACGATGGCAATCTTTCTAGGGCAATTGCTCTTAACATATCTAAGGCCTTTGATAGGGTATGCCATAAAGGTTTACTTCATAAGATCTCTAGCTATGGTATTGCTGGAAATGTCTTCTCAATTATTAAATCATTTCTTTCTGATAGGTTCATAAGAGTAGTAGTTGAGGGGCAAAAATCAGAAGCTCACAGTATTAATGCCGGTGTCCCTCAGGGGTCCATCCTGGGCCCAACTCTTTTCCTGATCTACATTAATGATCTTCCAAATCACATCCTTACATCATTTGTAGACATTTATGCTGACGACACTACCATTTATGGTAGCACATCTAAGACAGTAAACGACCAAGTTCTCTCCAATTCTCTCTCTTCTGATCTTGAGCACGTAGTACAATGGGGTAAGGAGTGGCTGGTTACTTTTAATGCATCTAAAACCAAGCTTCTCTCTTTACATCATCAACATTCTGATCCACATCTGGCATCAATTGAAATGAATGGCTCTCGTCTTCAGGAGGCCTCAAGTTTTGACAAGCTTCTTGGCTTGACCATTACTCCTGATCTTAAATGGAACACGTACATCAAATCTGTTGCCAAGGCCGCTGGAAAAATGGTGGGATCTTTCTATCGATCCGGTAGATATTTCACTGCTGATGCTATTCTCTATCTATATAAGAGTAAGGTACGTCCAAGGATGGAATACTGTTGCCACATCTGGGCAGGAGCTGCTAGAAAGGACTTGTCCTGCCTTGATAGAGTTCAAAATAGACTTCGTAGCCCCGTAGGAGATGTCCTTTTCTCTTCCTTGCAACCTCTATCTCACAGAAGAGATGTTGCGAGTTTGTCTCTGATGTATCGTTATTTTCATGGAAAGTGTTCGACTGAGCTTCAATCTATGGTCCCCCCTCGCCAAACTTTTACAAGAAACACTCGTCTAGCTGTAAACACTATCAATAATTCCCCCCACTCTTTATCTGTGCCTAAACCTAAACGTAGATTCCATGAACAGAGCTTTTTTCTTAGAACTGCACGCCTGTGGAATTGTCTTCCGTTTTCCTGCTTTCCGGCTGACTACAATATGGTTGTCTTCAAGTCTAACGTAAATAAGTTCTTGATGAGCCGTTCCATATAAGTTATCAAATTTACCAAATTTTCATTACTAATGATTACTATATTGTCCAATTTCTACTGTACACTCTTTAACCCTTATCCTTGAGTGGCCTCTTGGCCTTGATAATGTGGTGATGCCTATGTAAAAAAAAGAAAAAAAGTTGATGCACCCAAGTCATATGGATATATAGTTTTTATTTTTGAAATCGCAACATTATAATATATAAAAATCGATAGAACATTAACTCTATAATAGTTAGTATATACGAAATATGCAAGAATTAAAATATCATATTTAAGCGTACTTTACGACTGGGCTACTTTTTGCAGTTTTAAGAAAAGATGCAATTATAGCAGAGCGTCTTGATTTACGCTGAACATCTACAGAATGCCAACATCAATATATTACATATGAATGAATCCCCAGTAGAATTTCCACAGGTCCTGCTAGTTTACTATGAGTGCAATATTTTTGATTTCTAAAAGAAATTAAGATATCTAACATTTCGACATGAGACAAATACTTCGGTTACGTTAAATAATTATGTTTGGCAAACGGTTAAACGGACTAACATCTCTTTTTTATACAAGATGAATTTATCTTTCTCTTTTTTCTATGTTTATCTATGTATATGTCATTTTCTGTTTTTTTTGCTATGTTATTTATGCAGATATCTTTTATTATATTATATTTTTATATCTATATATGTATCTTTCTGTATACGCAAAATTTTATCTTTGTAAGTATCTGTCTTCCTTTCTTTTCTATTTAATCTGTGTATGTGTCTTCCGCTCTTTTCTTTTCTAAGTTTATCTATCTATCTATCTATCTATCTATCTATCTATCTATCTATCTATCTATCTATCTATCTCTCTCTCTCTATATATATATATATATATTCCTTTCTTTTTCTATTTTATTTATGTATGTGTCCCCCCCCTTTTAGTTTTATGTCTGCATTTTCCCCTCTTTTTTCTAGTTTTATCTATGTATGCATCTTCCTCTCTTTTTTTTCTAGTTTTATCTATGTATGCATCTTCCTCTCTTTTTTTCTAGTTTTATCTATGTATGCATCTTCCTCTCTTTTTTTCTAGTTTTATCTATGTATGCATCTTCCTCTCTTTTTTTCTAGTTTTATCTATGTATGCATCTTCCTCTCTTTTTTTTCTAGTTTTATCTATGTATGCATCTTCCTCTCTTTTTTTCTAGTTTTATCTATGTATGCATCTTCCCCTCTTTTTTTTCTAGTTTTATCTATGTATGCATCTTCCTCTCTTTTTTTTCTAGTTTTATCTATGTATGCATCTGCCTCTCTTTTTTTCTAGTTTTATCTATGTATGCATCTTCCTCTCTTTTTTTTCTAGTTTTATCTATGTATGCATCTTCCTCTCTTTTTTTCTAGTTTTATCTATGTATGCATCTTCCTCTTTTTTTTTTCTAGTTTTATCTATGTATGCATCTTCCTCTCTTTTGTTTCTAGTTTTATCTATGTATGCATCTGCCTCTTTTTTTTTCTAGTTTTATCTATGTATGCATCTGCCTCTTTTTTTTTTCTAGTTTTATCTATGTATGCATCTTCCTCTCTTTTGTTTCTAGTTTTATCTATGTATGCATCTTCCTCTCTTTTTTTTCTAGTTTTATCTATGCATGCATCTTCCTCTCTTTTTTTTAGTTTTATCCTTGTATGCATCTTCCTCTCTTTTTTCTAGTTTTATCTATGTATGCATCTGCCTCTTTTTTTTTCTAGTTTTATCTATGCATGCATCTTCCTCTCTTTTTTCTAGTTTTATCTATGTATGCATCTTCCTCTCCTTTTCTTATTTTATCTATGTATTTATCTTCCTCTCTTTTTTCTTAGTTTAGGTATCGTCCTCTATTTTTACTAGTTTTTTCTATGTATGCGTCTTCCTCTCTTTTTTCTTGTTTATCTACGTATGTATCTTCCTCTACTTTTTACTAGTTTATCAATGTATACATCTTCCTCTCCTTTTTACTAGTTTATCTATATATGTATCTTCC